>NW_026918474.1:0-14246 GCF_032062105.1 Saccostrea cuccullata | reverse complement strand
TGGTGATATGGATGAAAATGACTGATAAAATTTATTCCACCTATCATCACAACATAAATTATACCAGTAATTGTTATTTAATGGAAATGTCTTGGCCAGTTGGGAAACTGAAGACGTGTCTTATTAGTTATAATAATCTGTGTCTCGGAACAAGCCCTCATCACAGTTAAAAATCTTCCCATATACTTGCAATGTAGCAACTCAGAGCAAATCCATTCCAAAATGATTTCGAAGAATACAAAAAAAAGGTTGTCCTCAGCCTGAAAAAAAACCCAAATTAATTAAAACAAACCTTTTTGAGATTGTCTACCTTTTATCCCCCCAAAGAGTATGAATGACAAACTGTTCAGATATGAATTTTGATTTTGCAGAATTTTAGTAAATCATGAACAAAAGAGATACAGAAAGAGGACAAGGAAGCCAGCGCCATGGTTTGTGACACGTAAAAGTGCACCCAGGACATACGGAATAACAGAGGAAAATCTGACAGACCTACGAGAAAAACTATGGGAGGATGTAGCCAACATGAAAACTTCTCCAATCAGAGAAGAATACTTAGAAAAGAAGGGACTGACAGATAACATGCTCGCTAGTCTTCAACAAAGTGCTGGAGAGGACTTTCAGTGGAAATATAAGTAAGTACCGGTACTGTAATTTATTGACTTTGTAAATGTTAAGAATCACAATATATTACTTGAAAGCCAAATGTTTTTTTAATTAAATTAGATTAATTAAAACTTATTAGCAATATGATCAGTCTACGCGAAAGTTAAAAATTTTTACAGGACAAAATGTCTGGTAAAAATAAAATTTTCACCAGACCAAGCAATTTCTTACCAGACCGACTTTTTTCCTTTAAAGATATATATGCTGTATTAGTGTTTTATTGCTAAAGAAATAAATATGTGTGGTGTCTCATCAAGTTACATAAGTTATGTAATTTCTGCAATTAAGTTAATCCTACTCCATCACTTTCGGAAGTTATGGAATATCCTTTTGTAAAAATAATTTTCTCTCCGAGTCGGATATCAAACCGCCTCTAATTGAAATATTCATGAACAAGTGGTCTTGCATGCTTACAGCAAACAATGCTATGGTCCAATCTCGTGAATGAGCTGAAAAGCGTGATGGTCTACTACGTTTTCACTACAAACACGTGGCTGGAAAGCCAATTTACATTTTCTAAAAACCTGTTTTAGAAAAATAGGAAGAATAGTTACTAATTGAGAATTCCCATGCTCACATTAACAAACAAATGCAATTTTTCTTGTTAGCATACTGTATGTTTCGAAGTTGTACACATTGTAAACATTGTCAATACGTGAGCACATCTCAGAGTTAGTTGCTTTTTGTACCGAGGAATATATAGTCACGTAAAATTGTCTTTTCACTGTCAGTAGAGCACGTGGAAATTGTAAACAAAGAACTGTACAATAGAGTGGGGAAAACTCTTATTTTTATCATTGTTCATTTGTATGCAAATGTTAGCATGGGATTAGTAGATAATAATGTACTTAATGCATTAAGCATGTAAATGCTTGGGAAATGCACCACGTCTTTCTGAGAGCGATTTAAAAAACTAGCCTGTTCGAAAAACACATGTAGTATTTATGTACTGAGTAGTAACCCATAAATGCATTAAATACAACTCATTGAGCTGATTGGTCGATTTGTCAGTCTTGTTGGTTCCTCGCTGAACAGACGTCACAAAAAATAGTTTCCTCGACCTGATGATTCTCGTGATGCTTTTCCCGCGCACATGCGCAGATCCAACATAAACGTCAGTCCTTTATAAATATGCATGAGAATATCGTGTTCTTTCCCGACCAGTACTTTGTTAATACCGAATAATATTTCGTCGAATTTGCGAGAATGCTTCATTTTTGATAGCTTATCATACTTCAGAAATTTTGTTTGGTTTTAGCTGTGCAAAAATACTGTTTAACACGGCATACATATCTTTAAATCCATACATCATTATGATACTGAGATTGAGAGAGTGGGTGGGATGGGGTTAATTCTCACAGTGAAATTTAACCTTAAATAAATTCAGAGTGAAGTGGACAAGTTAATTATTTATAATTTTCCTTTGTAAAAGGTATCTATTTATACAATTGCATGCATTTTTTTCTTCATATTTGACTTATACAACATACACCATATCAAATATTTTCTTAAATTTAATATGCACTTTCAATGCATATTTATTTTTCCTGAAACAACTCATTATGGTTACTCAAGTTCAATGATCATTTGAAAAAAATTTCCCAACCGAATTTACGTATGAACTATCTAAATATTTTCCCAACTAAATCTATATATGAGCTATCTAAAGATCTCTAACCCTTGACAGAGAAAATTAGAATTGGAATAAAAACGATCATGACAGCGTTGTAATACATAAAATATAATCAGGTATTACTGTTAAATTGGTCAAATAAAGGATATTTGTGGGGAATTGGACCATGTGTACCTCTTAATTTAGATTTATTCGGCCTTATTTTTTACCGGACATTTGGTCCTGTATACTGAAATTTTTTACCGACCCGACCTAAATTTTAACGGTAAAAACCGACGGTCCGGTGACTTTCGCATAGACTGTACGATACAGGATTAAAACATAAAAAAAAGTTAATTTAAAAAAGTTAATGTCAAAAGTGACATATGTGGTATAAAGTAAGAAATCCAATATGTTTATATTTCTAAATAATTTTACAGCACAAAAAGAACAGGTGTACTGGCAATAAAGCTTGGCTTAATACCACAGTGGAACAAGGAAGGCAAGAAAGTGTTGTGTACAGTCTTACAGGTTTGTATTAACCACATATGCTACCTTTCTTAAATTCACTACTGTGACACTACATTAACAGGTGATTTAAAAGTAAGCTATATTCAAAGAAGAAGGTATGGTTTCCATACAAATTTTGCCCTGTGATTTTCTAAAAAATGAAACTGGTGTAAAATTTAAAAACTCGTGCTTTTTAAATAATTGAAATTCAATGCAGAAAAATCATATAAGTCATTTTTCTCACACGTGTTTTGAAATGCTTATTATGACGTCATAAACATGTGCATTTTCCCGTATTTTCTTAAAAAGTTGCAGAAGACACCAATTTTCAATGGAATTTTCTTTCAGATAACATTGTCCACAGGCATCGCCCACAAAGATCTTGAGATATGTGATTTATTATTGAATTTTGCACAAAATATCAAAAAATTAACTTGGGCGACGGCTGTGGACACTGTTTTCTAAAGGAAAATATCCCTGAAATATGCCATTTTGAGGCTTTTCTGTTGAAAATCGAGAAATGCTTCACATTCATGACGTCATATTTGCAGAATGGTAAACCTTCATGCCATATTCTTTCCTGATTAATCAGAGTCATTTATTTAACTAATATTTAAGCCAGTTTCAAAACTTTTTGATGTCATTACATTTTTAGGGCGCAATAAAGCTAAAACAATACCTTCTTCTTTTAATCATTCTAAGACTGAAGTCTTAATTGAATTGCTTATTCTCCTATAAAATCAACATTTGTGATATTAATTCCTTCAACAGAAAAAAAAAATTGGCATTGCATTTTCTGTTCTGAGAAAGTATAAAATGATATGATCATGATGTTGATGATAGCTTATTTTGTCAGGTAATAGATAACCATGTGATAAGATACACACCCCCAGAAGAGTTTCAGAAAACACAAGGATTCCATCCCTGGTTCCCGCGGGACGTAGGATCTATAGTGGTCGGTGCTCTCTCTTGTAGTCCTCTGCTGGTAATTACTAATTATCTAATTAGTCCCATAAGCATCGCAAAAGCAGTACACACAGTGTCTGATTATTGCTGTAAATTTTCAGCAAAAATTGTTAATTTTATCAATGAAATCCTTTAAAAAGTATTATATAATAATGAAAACAGTTGTGTTCATAATTATGCATGAGAACTGACAAAAAATTCATCTGCATTACATATTATGTCATCGTCGCAAGCCACGGGTTTTGTGTCCATTCTATTTGTGGAAATAGAATGGACACAAAACCCGTGGCTTGCGATGATGATATATGTATGAGGGGGAAAATTTACTTGTAGCTTTTCATCTCCTACAAGTAATATTCTGTAGAAGCAGAAATATTCATGGGGGATTAAATTTTATTTTACAGTTTATTTCCTTGTTTATACTGGTAAGCACAATTATCAACGAAAATAAATCCCACACAAACCTTCAGCATGACAATAAACTGCATTAGTTTAATTTCAAAATAACAAAATTTTATGTCCACAAAAACTTTTTAGACAACAAATCAACGAAATTTTATGCTCACAAAAATTTGTGTTTCTACAGTATTCAGTATGTTAATCTACATTGAAGAGGTTTAACTACATGATGAAAATCATTTTGGATATAAAGATCTAATTAATATAAATATGATATTAATTTATGTATATACATTTTTTTTAGAACTTTAAATTATATGTGATTAAGCAACAACAAAAATGATTGGTTGTTGGAAAATTATTGAAGAAAAAGGAAAATTCAGTGGTGGTCTCAATCCCCTGATCTTTGATTTGCCAAACAATTCTTTAAATGCTTTGAATGTCCTCTCTTTAGTTCACCAAACAGTACAATCACTTATTCCTGGAGGCTGGGGTTGCTCCAAAGAGAAAATTAACCAGATTTTTGATATCTCCAGAATGCAGGATTGCTCCAGGTAGAATTTTCATGAGAATGTTTTAATTTAATGTTTTAAATCACTCCTTTTAAACTCCTACTAAGACAAAACAATGTGAAAAGCTGCAGAGATTGACTCTTCAGAGTTTATGCAATTCCCATCTGTCTTGAAATCACAGTATGCATCTATGTTCTAAGGTAAATTATTTTGCATCAGGTCTTTTTATACTTTTTTATAAACTCGGCCTCATCCACAATCAGATTGTGTTGAATATTCATGATGATTACAACTTATATTTTCTTGACAAGTGTCAATCTCAAAAATTTTGAACGAATAAAATTTAAATTAATGAAATCAACTGTATCATTTCACAGAAAAATTGCTTAACATGCTTTTTTTTCAACAGGAACCAGACTTAGAGCAGATCATTTTAGAGTTGATGATTATGTTGACTGTAGTGCTAAAACGTAAGTTCATGTGTAATCATATAAACTAAACAGATACTAGGATTCACAGTATATACATACTAAGTGTAGTAATTTTTTTTAAAGAGTGGATCGAAATCCTTAAGATAATATCTTTTTTGCACAAAAAGTAATGTAGAGGTATGGAAGGAAACTTCAAAAACTTCAAAATTTCACTTCAGTGCTCAAGTGGTGACTATATTTCATTTTGATTGTTTTAGGATTGGACATGCGTTTCAAGGTGTGGTGAAGAGGTGGGGGTTCAAAGGTCAAAGTGCATCTCACAGAGGAGGGAAAAACTGGCGCAAGGCAGGGGCCATGGGCGGAGGAAGGGTCAGTAATTGAGACCACTAATTTCAAATCCTTTTGGCTGCAATTATACATACAAAACTGATACTAAACAATTATTTTCTTATCATTTAGAAGAAATAGATCTGTAGAACATGTAAACCTCATCCAAACTAAAGTTGCATTTATATTGCAACTGTTAGAAAAAAATGTACCTTTCTTCTCTAAACTTATGTTTTATCTTACAGCTACATGTACATAATAATTAAGATCTCATTGTTTAAAGACTTAAGTTCTCTATCTCATTTTTAGTAACTCTAAAAAAAATTCTGAAACAGTTGAAAAGTTCTGAACAATTGTCAGTGAGTTTTGATAAAAGTATCTTGAATACTAGTAGTTACAAGTACTTTGAAACTGATCTAAACTCAAAGTAGATTATTAATAAGGTCAAGATCACAAGAAAGGTTAAGGGTACAATGCTACAAATATATGTATTAGTGGATAAGTTTTGGTTAAAATACATTGAATAGTTTCTTAGAAACTGAGACAAACTCCTAAAGGGTAAGAGACAGGAAATTGTAAAGGACAGAAGACAGACATGACAAACACTATAATATATCCTGGCAATATTCATGACACGGCTTAAAACATTTAAAGTTTTGTATCAATTTGATGATTTGCATGTATTTTCAGTCACAAGCTGGAGTGAGGCCTGGTAAGAAGATGCCAGGTCACATGGGAATGGATTGGAACACACAGAGAGGGCTAAAGGTAAAACTGCAGGCTGGATGTCAATATAGATCATTTCAGTATCTGTATTTCACAATTTTAATCTGGGATACTTTTTTTCCTCCAATTTCTGCATTGGTATATGAAAATAGTAATAATTCAGCAAGCCAGTTATACATGTGTATTTACACAGTACATTATATAATTATAAGAATGAAAAAAAAATTAGGTATCTTGTTGGCCCTTGCTTTTTGACAATATTTGCTTATGATAATTATCTGAACATTTCTGTTTTCATAGATTGTGAGGATGGACACAAAATATGATGTGATTTATGTGAAGGGGATAGTTCCAGGCCCAGACCACTGTTATGTGAGAGTGATGGACACTTCATTAAGAAACAGGAGGCACGAAATGATGAAAATTCCCCCCAATCTGCCCCACTAGGTTTGAGGAGTCAGCCAAAGACTTGCCGAGTGAAATTATTTCCAAGGACCTTTATGATTTCAGAGACCCTACTATATCATTTGATAAAGAATAAATAAATTTCTGTTTGAAAATGAATAAGCATTTTTTGGAAATTTGTTTTTTTAGCTCACCTGAGCTGAAAGCTCAAGTGAGCTTTTCTGATCACCCAATGTCCGTTGTCCGTCTGTCTGTTTAAGGAATGTTTTTTAGTTTTGTGTGAGTTATTGGTGTGTGAATCACACAGACTTGTCACGTAGGCATATTTCATGAAGCGCGCTAGCGCTTCATGAAAAATATGCCTATGTGCAAGTCTGTGTGATTCACACACCAATAATTCACACTAAACTGAAAAACATTCCTTATATTTACATTTTACCTGTTTGGATGCAACGTCGCTGCAGTCTCATTGTGACGTCACGTTAACGCACGTTTCTCCGTGTATATTTCTACGCGTGAGTATACACGAAATGTTTTTCAAATCAATTTCACAGTAAGCTTACTAGAAAAACACAGCGAATGTAAATATATATAAATATACATGTTTGAAAAATTGTGAATCCAAGCGGTATCTAAATTGAGAGAGCAGAAAAAGCAATCGGTCATTAGGCCAAGATAAATTAATAGTGTGTTTCCTATTCCAACCTGAGAAAAAAATATGGTAGGTAGGGAAAACATTTTATTTTATTTAGCATTTTATTGGCAAGCACACTTCCATTTTCCCCTAGAGAAATCGCTTTCAAAATATTTCTGATTATGTGCCTATGATATGCATTTTAAGCTCCTGAATGGTCAGAGACCAGAAGAGCTTATGAATAGTAAGGTGTCCGTCATCCGTCCGTCTGTCTGTCTGTCCGTCTAGCTGTCCATCTGTCTGCAAACAATTTTTCAAAACGCTACTCCTCCTACAGTATTGGTCTGATTTCATTTTAACTTGGCACACAATTAGACTACACTAAGATACATAAATTAGTGCATCGGTTTTGATTTCGATGAACAGTGTTGCCATGGTTACTTAAAATAGAAATTTCTGTGAAATTCCTTTAAAATGCTACTCCTCAGGTCCAGTACAATCAGTACATTTAGCTACGTAGGTAGAATTACCTACGTAGCTTTATTTACCTACCTCAGATAGCTTAATTTAGCTACCAAATGAATTTATTTCTACAAAAAAGCATTTTTCTCAGGATGTGCAAAAACTATCATGTTGATGCAGTGATCATTTTCAACTTTGAACTCATGTGAAAACAATTCATGAAAAATTCCCTCTTGAAGAAATGTCTTTTTCTGCGCAATTGCAATCAAAGTTCTGAAAGTTTTGGGGCTATGTATGACAGTTACTCCTTGAATGAAATGATAAAGAGGTCCAGTTCTGGTTAACATGATAATAGGTTGGTAATTATTCAGCACAATGTGAAGTAATCATACTCAGTCATGCCTCACCGCACGGACAGATAACCAAACAATGGAATTACATGTTTTGCTCTAAATTGACCAAACGCAGCAATGTTTAAACTATCTCTGCTTTGGATTGTTTTTTAAAGACAACCTAGTATAAATATCAATAGTCATTTAACTGCGATTTTTTGCCTCTTTTCCATAAAAAGAAAAGTTACATATAAATAGCTAAATAAAGCTACCTGAGGTAGGTAAATAAAGCTACGTAGGTAATTCTACCTACGTAGCTAAATGTACTGATTGTACTGGACCTGCTCCTCCTACAGTTTTGGTTTGATTTCAATATAACTTGACACACAAGTAGCTGCAGATCTGTAGCTCTCCAAACAAATATATTGATAGAACGGAGAGCTACAGTGCCGCCCATCGAAAAAAAACTGTATATTTATCGTGCACAAAAAAGTGTGCTCAGTTCTCGATTTATTTCTCCATGTTTTAAAACTGTAATCTCAAAATATAACTAACCATATGTTCCTAACATATTCTTTCACTGTTTGCACAACCAAACATTCCTCAAAATTGTCATTAATAATCCTTCTGAGTTCTGACCCTGCATGATTTTCTAATTATCGAACATTTCGCCTATTTATAATGCCATTTTGGTTTCAAAGATAATTCGGTCCAAAATACTTCGTTCAGATGTCAACTATGAGAGTAGTTGATAGAGGAGAAAGAAATTTTTTGAAATATTCCCATTTTTTGCAAATGAGGTAAGAATTTTGTAGAATCAATCAAGAACGGAGCTCACTTATTTTGTGCGCAATAAATATACAGTTTTTTCAATGGGTGGCACTGTAGCTCCCCGGTCTATCAATTTATTTTTTTCGGAGAGCTACAGATCTGCAGCTAACACCAAGTAGACTCAACTAAGATACATAAAATAGAGCATCTGTTTCTGATTTCGATGAACAGTGTTGCTATGGTTACTAAAAATAGAAATTTCTGTGAAATTCCGTTTAAATGCTACTCATCCTACAGTTTTGGCCTGATTTCAATATAACATGGCACACAATTAGACTACACTAAGATACATAAAATGTGCATCGGTTTTTAAATTCGATGAACGGTGTTGCCATGGATACTAAAAATATAATTTTCTGTGAAATTCCGTTTAAATGCTACTCCTCCTACAGTTTTGGTTTTATTTTAATATAATTTGGCACAGAAGTAGAATACACTAAGATACATAAACTAGTGCATCCGTTTTTGATCTCAATGAACGGTGTTGCCATGGTTACTAAAAATAGAAATTTTTGAGAAATTCCTTTAAAACGCTAATCCTTCTACAATTTTGGTCTGGTTTCAAAATAACTTGGCACATAAGTAGACTACACTGTGATACATACTTCGCACACAAGTAGACTAACTGTGATACATACTCTAGTAATATAGTGCATCCATTTTTTATTTCGATGAACGGTGTTGCCATTGTCACTCAAAATAGAAATGTCTGTGAAATTCCTTTAAAACTATCCTACTACAGTTTTGGTCTGATGGCAATGGCTTCTTTTCTCATCCTTTGCTATAAGTACAAACCAGTAGAGCTACAGTCTCGACAGAGTCTTCTGGTTGAAATGGTGCCTGTTCTGACATTTTCTTGGTACGCAATGTATCATAATTGTTTTTTAAAAAAAGCCTTGAAAACATCAGATAGTTCGGATTAAAGAAATTTTAAAAGACCTCTTTGCAATCAATTATTTAATAGTATACATGTATTTAATAAAACAATATTGAACAGGATGACAATAATGTAATTTTGCATCATGCATAGTGTGTAAATACATGTAGTTTTTTTAATTACAAATATGAATGACAGAAGTTTATAAATGATCTTTTTCTCTGTCTCTGAAAAAAATGTTAATGACAATTTAGCAACAGAAAATTTTGACATCGAAGTTTCAGCTCATAGTGCTTTAAATCACATGAATTCATATTCAAATTGAACAAGTGACATTAAAAGAACTGTTTAAAGTATAAATTTTATGTTCCAACTGTAAAAATATGTAATTTTAAATAGTTTCTTTTTCTTGAAATCCAATTTTAATTAATGACAGTCTTCAGTACTCATCTCTGTGGTACCAATAGGCATCTGTCACTCTTGACGGGCGTGGTGGGCTTATTCAAATTGAACAAGTGACATTAAAAGAACTGCTTGATATGGCACGCCAAAATCACAAAAATGAGCAAAACATAGTTTCACAGTCGATAAACTAGGTTTATCGGTTGTAAGCTATCGTTTACGGACTGTAAACTAGAGCGCGATAATCTATATTTTACATTTGTAAACCATAGTTAACGCGATAATCTATGTTTCACAATCGTAAACTATACTTAACACCGAAAACAATCATATGCGATTGCAAAACATAAATTATCTGATAAATACGGTTTCACGGTTTGTAAACTATGGTTTACAACTCTTAACTATAGTTCACGATCGTAAATTATAGTTTACAGACGTGAATCTATGTTTATCAACAAAATCTATTGTTAATGTTTTATTACAGACAGATAAACTTAGATTAGCATTCGCAAACTATAGTTAACAACCGTTAAATACAGTTTTACAGATGAAAACTATAGTTAACGAATTGTTAACTATAGTTCACGGTTTGTGAACTATAGTTTACAGTCGATAAACCAAGTTTATCAATTGTGAAACTAGATTTAGCTCATTTCTAGCTCACCTGAGCCGAAGACTCAAGTGAGCTTTTCTAAATAAAATTTGTCCGTCGTCTGTCGTTGTTGTTGACATCGTGGTTGTCGTTAACTTTTCACATTTTCATCTTCTTCTCAAGAACCACTGGGCCAATTCAACCAAACTTGCTACAAAGTCTCCTTGGGTAAAGGGGGATTCAAGTTTGTTCAAATAAAAGGCCACGTCCTTTTCCAAGGGGAGATAATTATGAATTAGAGAAAAATTAATGGCATTTTTAAAAATCTTCTTCTCAAGAACCACAAAGCCCGGGTCAGATGAAGCTCATGTGGAATTATCCTCAAGTAGTGTGGTTTAAAGTTTGTTCAAATCATGACCCCCCCCCCCCCCCCCCCGGGGGTAGGTGGGGCCAGAATGGCTGATTAAAGTTTTACATAGGAATACATAGGAAAAATCTTTAAAACTCTTCCTCTCCAGAACCATTGGGCCAGGAAAGATAAATCTCACATGGAAGCATTCTCTGGTAATGTAGATTCAAGTTTGTTCAATTCATGACCCCCCGGGGTAGGGTGGGGTCAAAATGACCGATCATAGTTTTACATAGGAATATATAGGAAAAATCTTTGAAAATCTTCTTCTCAAGATCCACTGGGCCAGGAAAGATGAAACTTATATAGAATCATATTCAGGTAGTGTAGATTCAAGTTTGTTCAAATCATGACCCCCGGGGGTAGGGTGGGGCCACAATGGCAGATCAAAGTTTTACATAGGAATATATTGGACAAATCTTCCTCTCAATAGAACCATTGAGACATGAAAGATGAAACTCTTCAGGAATCATCCTCAGGTATTGTAGATTCAAGTTTGTTCAAATCATGACCCCGGGGGTAGGGTGGGGCCTAATGGCAGATCAAAGTTTTACATAGGAATATATAAGGAAACCTTTTAAAATCTTCTTTTCAAGTACTTCAAAGCCATGCTTAGTGATATTTATAGGGAATCATCCTCAGGTAGTGTAGATTCTAGTTTGTTCAAATCATGACCCCTGGGGATTAAAATTCAACCCCCCCTTCAGTAAACTTTCAGTTCTGATCTCATATGTGCTTTTTCCTAGCCAATTGCTCAGGTGAGCGATGTGGCCCCTGGGCCTCTTGTTGTGAATTTGGCGTGCCATAATTTAAAGTATAAATTTTATGTTCCAACTGTAAAAAATGTACTTTTAAGTAATTTCTTTTTCTTGAGATCCAATTTTAATGACATGATCTCCCAATTGACTAAGCATATACATGCTTAAGTGCATCTCAAGTATGCATACATTTAAAAAATATTGTAGGGATTTTAAAAAAAATAAATGCAGGTAAGTTTCTTTTAAATTCTCACTTACTTTTAAAATTTATGATATAAACATATAATATGCAGTCCACTATTTGTATTTTTAAGCTCTACTGGTGAGAGCTAATGCTCTAGTAAGGTGTCCATCCATCTGTCTGTCTATCCATCTTTCTGTAATCAATTTTTCAAAACACCAACCCCGCCCAGTTTTGGTCTTATTTTAATTTTACTCGGCACACAAGTAGACTCACTAAGATGTATTGATTTTTATTTTTGATGAATGCAGTGATACCATGGTTATTAAAAATTGAAATATCGTTGATATTTCTAATGCTTCTCCTCTAACAGTTTTGATCAATTTCAATATAACTTACCACACAAGACTAGTAGATTATACTAAGATACATATCTTAGAGCATTGGTTTATGGTTATGATGAACAGTGTTGGCAGGGTTTCTAAAAATAGAAATTTCTGTAAATTTCCTTTTAAACGCTTTTCCTCTTACAGTTTTTGTCTTATTTTGATGTAACTTAATTTGGCGCATATGTGACTTTATAGTACACTGTATATAAGATAAAAATTTAAGTGCATCTGCTTTTGATTTTGATGAACGGTGTTCTATTGCTTTTGCATGGTTTCAAATGCAAGTGCTACTTTTCCTTTGTTTTGAATACAAACCCATAGAGCTATATTGACTTCTGGTTATCTTTATATTCCAATTGTTGTTTATAACAGTCTTTAGCTGCAATAATGTAGCCCTCTCTGATTTTTTTATCTGGTGCATTCTGGAGAGGCCTCTCCAAAAAAGGGAGGGTGGGGGTCTAATTATGTAGCTAAATTGACTTAGGACTAAAAAGAAATAATAGGCCAAAGGCAAGTAAAATTTGAAGAGAGACCAGTGCAGCACTGGAAAAGCCAAAAAAGGTTAACCTAAATGAAACTTACTATGACTTTGGCGTACACGTTTTTTTTTCTAAGCTTAAAGGCATGCTTTAAATTTTATAGAGATTTAAAGAATGCTTATCCCTCTTTAAAAACATTTTTAAATGTATTTGATCACTGTAAATCTATAGCTTTGTGTGACTTTGAGAACTGGAGCATTATTAATAATACTCTAACAAGGAAAAATACCCCTCTTGATATATTAAAAGATTGGAAAGTTGAAAAATTCAATATGAAATTCTGTAAATATATTAAATGAGGTATCTAAATCTTGTACAAATGTAGGAATCTATTCTGAACTAGGAAGGTATCCATTATACTGTAAAATCACATATTTTCATTCAGTCAAGTTTTCGTTGTTTAAGGTGGAAAAAATGTTCCTTCGTGGGGTTTTGATTTCATGGATGAAGTATCTCTTATTTTAGTAGTTGTGCATTTGAAATTTTACATTTCATGGTAACAAAAATTAAACCCCCACGAAAATTAGTGATTTCACAGCATATAGATATGTTAAAGCAAATATTCATGTACTGGTATAGAATAGAACACACATATCACCTAACCTACTGGATGCAGCTTTCAATGAGTGCAAGTCAAACATCATCAACAATAATTGGTACTCCAGAATATTATTCTACAGTGAAAAACTTCGTTTTAATTTGTCTCCTTGCAAAAAATTAATAATGATTCTAGGGGAGGTTTTAAATAAAATCTTTAAAACTTTTCCTAATTTGATACTGCTTAACAATTAATGTTGACCAGTTTGTTTCTTAGTTTGTTATTTAATAATGCCAACAATTAAGGAGACACTGTGACGCACAAATGGGAAAATTGACAAAAGTAGAAGTTTTGCATGACCCGTGCACGACCCCATTACGAAAGTATTGCTTTACTATTGTACGTATGTGAAGAAAATTGAATAAGTTACAATGGTTACAACATGTTCTTTTCTCTTTATAGATGTTTGGTAAGATAGCCTGTGATACTAAGAAGAGGTCCAAAATAATTCAGTGACTAAGGAATCCACAATGACTAAAGAATTAATAATGACTGAGGAAAAGCCAAGGCGTTGTTCTGGATTGTTCAGCATCCGCACTTGCATTTACATACTCGCAGGGCTATCCATTATTGTTCTGATTAACATGCTCAATGCTAACAATCATTTGACATCACTGATCCTGCTTTCCAAGCAACTTAGAGATGGTTTCAAACAGTTTGTAAACTACAATAGTAGTTCTGAAAT
>NW_026918473.1:120000-141905 GCF_032062105.1 Saccostrea cuccullata | reverse complement strand
CACGTTGGTTAAGTTTTTTTCGTTTGTCGTGTTTTTATGTACGTTTGTACTGCAAAGATGATCGTTGATTTTGCATTTATGTATGTTTGTTACGTACTTGTTCGTTTGTTATGCTTTAATGTATACTTGTTCTGCGAAAAGGTCTATTGATTATGCATTGTATATCATTTGTTAAGTTTTTATGATCATTGAAATTAAAATAATTGTTTGTTTTCTCATTATGGTAATTTTTGCCCTTTCCGCTGCCCATAGGATACAACGGTTTGCATTATTAATGTAAAGTATTGTATAGCTTTGATTTCGTTATTTAAGCTTAAAATCTTTCGGAAATTAACACTTCAAAGCAAAGCTAGAGGGTTGCTTGATATTGACGTTCTTTGACGTAGAACGACATAGGTCACCCCTTAAAGGCTCAGTATATGATAATCTGTCCTCTAGATCGTAGCACAATGCGCATTCTCCGATTGTTATAAATACTTTTGTTGTAATGAACCGGGAGGCTACTCCAAACGTCAGAGACGATGCGTTTCAGGTTATCACTGTTTTGATTTCATATAAACGTTGATTACTCTTGCATTTGAGAACTTTTCAAACATTTTCTATCATGATAATGTCAGGGCTTTGTGTGGACTACTGAAGGGTGTTAATATCATTCTAACCTTTCCACTGCAGTGCTCGATTCAAAACATGACAAGGCGCAATATCATCGTGAAATATCCACTGCCGGTTAGCAAAATGTCTCGTAATAACTGGCAATAAATTGTCATCCAAAATGAAAATATATTTATTTGTATTCATATTAACATCCACTGGTATAAGTGTCTTAACTCCAAAGTACGTAATAGTACCCATAAACATCACTTATGCTTTGCATGTTGTTTCTCTGTCACCCATTATTACCCAAGCATTTTGGATGCATTCTCTCGTCGTATCGTCTCAAAACATAAACTTTTCCGTTGTTTCCAAGTACAAATTTTTTCTCGTTCCTCAGTATAACTGACGAACAGCGGTTCTCAACAGTCCAGTGTACTTTTCTCCTACAAAATGTAACCATTTTTTGCACGGTTTACGCGAAAAATCGTAATGGTTTTGCAAACGGAGTAACGTTTGTTACCATGCTCAAACAATCTTTGACTTACTGTTCGTGAAGATACTTGGCATCGTGTTCTATCATTAAATCTACTCGTAAGATCCTTCAGAATCGGTCTATTATTCCTATATCATCACACTTCTGTGATGCACCCTGTTATTCTGCGTTATTGATTTTCTAGTACCCCCGCTTTTTGACATGTTTACAGCATTCCCTCGCTCTCGTATCCTCAAGCCCTTAAAAAATTCTGTATCCTATAACTTAAATTATACGCAGAAGATAAACTTATTATGATTTCTTTCTGATCGGATGTCGTTTCCTTTCCGTGTGAAGGCATGTTTTGAGGCAGACGATGAAATTGTTTTCTTCAATAAAAATTGAACTCATAAATTTACTTACCTCATCACTGGTCATTTGCAAAATTATTTTGTTAAAACAGATTCTGATTGCACACATAAGTACTCTGAAGATGACAACAAAAAGATGCCTGAGTTTCTGATTGACAATATCTATGTGGTTTTTGGGGACCAGGTATTCCAACAATCTATTGGAATTCCCATGGGTACAAATTGCGCTCCGTTATTAGCAGACTTATTTTTATATTCATATGAAGCACAATTAATTCAGAATATGCGTGAAAAGAAGAAAACACTTGCTGTGGCCTTCAACTCGACATTTCGATATATTGACGACGTATTGTCAATTAATAATGGTAATTTCCATTCCTACGTCGATATGATATATCCTGGTGAGCTTGAGATAAAAGATACCACAGAGTCTGACACTTTTGTTTCATATTTGGATATTTTACTTGAAAAAGACACTAATGGTAAACTAACAACCAAGCTATATTCCCTTATTTATGCTGCAATATACCTTCATCACCTGCATAAGTAGTATATATATCTCAGTTGATTCGATACGCAAGAGCATGCTCTACGTATGAACAATTTCTAATAAGAGGTAAATTATTGACAAGCAAGTTGATGTAACAAGAATATCAGCAGTCTCGTTTCGTAAGTTCTATGGTCGAAACAATGACCTCGTCAGCAAATACAATTTATCATTAAGTCAAATGCTGACTGACGTTTTTCATACCAATTGTTAGTCCATTATTTATACACTGAATTGACGAAGAATTTTTTTCCGTTATTTCCTGATCATGACAAGGAGCACACGGCGGGTGTGACCGGTCGGCAGGGGATGCTCACTCTTCCATGGCACCTGATCTCACCTCTGATGTTTCGGGGTCTGTGTTTGCTCTGCTCTTATTTTATATTGTTTTATGGACTTTAAGACTGAATACTGTTCGTTATCTCCATTTCCTTCCTTACTAAAAGGGAATATTCCTTAAAAGATAAAGATACATTTAAAAGGAATAAAAACGATTGATTTCAGATAGAATTGGATCGCGAATGTTAAATCATTACCGCAAAAATACATCAATTAAAAATCAAAGTCGAGACCGGAAGCTGTTACGACGACTCCATTTTGCGAACTCATTCATGTCATACTTTAGGAATGAAGCTTATTTCAACTTACATTATACGATATAACATAACTTGGGGCAGTTTACGCTTTATAAACCGCAAAGTGTAAACTGCCCCAAGGTTTGTTATATCGTATAATATAAGTTGAAATATGCTTCATTCTTTATAATTTAATTTCAGTGCAGACAATGAGATAATTTTCTACCCAGAATAAGGCTTCATAGTTATTTAATTTTAAAAGTAATGTCAAGCGGAGTAATACGTTTTTTGACGTAACTAATTGTGACGTAGGCAATTTATGTTATCCAAAATGGATAAAATCTTTTATCCAATCAAATGGCGTGTTACAAGTAAAATTAAATTATTACTGTATATCTTTGTACTGTCATTCTTATACGAGGGTTGTCCGGTAAAATCGTGGACAAGTCTATTTTGAAAAATAATCATCACTGCGTTCTGAAATTTTCACTACTCTTTAGTATGTATATCATGAATATACAGAGCAAATTTCAAATAGATATATGCATAAATAAACGCATTGCGAGATTTTACACATGTATGTTATGTATTGTATCTCCCTACGGCGCACGGATGATAACCTCAAAGTGTCTAAAACAGCGTCATGTTTCATCTTTGCTAAACCTAAAGTTGGATAATCCCACTTAAAAGGAGAAATTCCATTGATTCACATACTTAAGTCTCCATAAACAGTTAAGGAACCAGTCTGGCACACACATTCGATCTTCTGAAGATTTATTATCAAGTTACGGACAGTATTCTCACTATCATTCAAGTAATAGAAAATCATACATCGACGGTCGAAAGTGACAGCGTCTTTTGTTATTACAATAGCAGTTTATCCGTTTGATTTGTACTACCTGGGGAATCGATCAAAAAGTCTTCGCTACGAAAACTTCCATTTTATTGGTATACTAAATATCTGGTGATATTTTTCATATATTTTTCTACTGTATTCATTTAAAGTCTCTTTAGTTGTTATTACAACATCCTAATCAAACTGAACTGCTCTCCGGTGCGCCGTAACGTCATCAAACGTCGCCATTTTTCGTGTATGGTCGGGAAACTGTCAAAAATTAAGCAAATGCCTTGACGTTTTTAAAAAGACGACAAAATTAATTAAGAAATCATTTTGGGACAATTTTCATCCCAATCTTAGGTATTCAAAACTTTTATCATTACGAATTAATACTTGTGTATTCTATAAAATTAATATAACCTTGTTTTTTTTTAACTCCGCGCCATAGGACCGTACCCTGTGCACATTCAAGAATAATAAAATCTTTATTTTGTCTATATATTATCCAAAAAAAAAATATTATGCAATTAAATATGATGAATAAACATTTACTGAAAATTTCAGCTTAGTGAGCCCATTACTTCTCGAGAAAAACGCTTTGTCCACGATTTTACCGGACAACCCTCGTATCTATACAGGTTTTATTATTATATGGGTCGTACTTATGAAAATGTAATTCAAAATGTAAAATCTATCTGATTAAACTTTTTAATTAACTTATAATAGCGTTGCTTTAATTGTTATTTTCTCATGATTTTAAAGGGACATGGACACAGTATCAACTGAATTTTCTTAAAACCAAGATTAATGTTTACAATTCCTAGCTACATGTAAGGCATTTCTAATGATCAGGAAACATTTGAACATCATGTGTTGATTTAGAATTGAGAAACAGAACTTCAAATTCTTCGAGATATAAACAAGAAGTTTGCCTTCTTTGTTTACATATAAAAAATTTCATATTTATAGCAAAAATTTTAGAATCACTAGAATCTGTTTAATCGTCTTTAGATTTAACTTATCTCTTGAATAAATCTACTTTGAAAGAACATATATTAGTATATTTAACCTATGTAAACAAAAACATGGCATGGGTCTTTTTTACTTAACAATTGTTGGGAGCTCTCAATCTGTCTTGTATCTCGACAACAAAATTTCAAATATTTGATGATAATTCCCAATACCATAGTGTAATATTTGTAAACATTAAAACTGGAAAAATTAATTTGAATTTTTTTTTAGCTGAAACTGTGTCCATGTCTCTTTAAAAAGGAAGTTTGCTTTATCTATACTTAAACTCAGAAAGTGGAGAGAAGGATACGGAGATAACGAACAGTATTCAATCCTAAAGTCCATAATTTAATACAAAATAAGAGCAGAGCAAACACGGGCCCCCGAAACATCAGAGGTGGGATCAGGTGCAATGGAGGAGTGAGCATCCCCTGCCGACCGGTCACACCCGCCATGTGCTCCTTGTCATGATCAGGAAAAAATGGAAACATCCGTCGACAATTCAGTGTATGAATAATGGACTAACAATTGGTATGAAAGACGTCAGTCAAGATTTCACTTAATGATAAATTGTTTTTGCTGACAAGGTCAATGTATCGACCATAGAACTTAAGAAATGAAGACTTTAAACGAGACTGATGATATTCTTGTTTCATCAACTTGCTTGTCAATAATTCACCTCTTTTTAGAAATTGTTCTTACTTAGAGCATGCTCTTGCGTATCGAATCAATTGAGATATATATACTACGTATGCAGGTGATGAAGGTATATTGTTGCATAAGTAAGGGAAGTTGACGATAGAAAAGTTAAAGTCATCACGTTTATCATATAGTTTGGCTGTAAGATTACCATTAGCGTCTTTTTCAAGTAAAATATCCAAGTATGAAACAGAAGTGTCAGACTCTGTGGTATCTTTTATCTCAAGCTCACCTAGATATATCGTATCGACGTAGGAATGGAAATTACCATTGTTAATTGACAATACGTCGTCGATATATCTAAATGTCGAGTTGAAGTTTACAACAAGTGTTTTCTTCTTTTCACGCATAAGATTTTGAATAAATTGTGCTTCATATGAATATAAAAATAAGTCTGCTAATAACGGAGCGCAATTTGTACCCATGGGAATTCCAATAGATTGTTGGAATACCTGGTCTCCAAAGACCACAAAGATATTGTCAATCAGAAACTCAAGCATCTTGTTGATGTCAACTTCAGAGTAGTTATGTGTGCAATCAGAATCTGTTTTAACAAAATAATTTTGCAAATGATCAATGACGAGGTAAGTAAATTTAAGAGTTCAATTTTTATTGAAGAAGCAGCTGTCAAAGATATCAAAAAGCCTGGATTTTGTCGTGGGAAATTGATGTGCATAAAGTTGAAAAGTTGTAAGTTTTTAAGCTGTTGATTTTTGTAAAGTCTTGTGATTTCAAATTGTCCAAGAGTTCTTTAGAACTTTTTAGTATCCACATCTGATTCACATCACTTCTTGAATATATAGTTGCACAGTACTCTTGAAGTTTTTCCTTCCCTACTGTCAATATCTTAGTGAGTAGTAAAGAAAGAGTCTTGGTTGAACATTTACTGGAACCTGCAATATATCTTTGTAAGGATTCTTATGAAGTTTCGGAATCCAATATATATAAGATAGTTCAAATTCATTTAGGGTCTGTGGAATATTAAAAGTATTCAAAACTGACACGTGATTTTGAAGAATTTCTTCCTTAGAAAGGGAAGTATGAGTATAAGTAGGATTACCATTTGTAGAATTAAATCCAAGTTCTTCTACCTTTCAAACGAAGACAATATTGTTACCTGCTTTGTCGGCAGGAACCAGTACGTACTGATCATGTAATCTATCTAATTCTTTGTTCACTTCTGGTTTATTGAACACAGAAGGATAGATGGTTTTCATTTTGCCCTTCAATATTCTGATACGCGACTTCAACATAGATCTTATACATTTTATCCATTCTGACAAGGTCAACGTCTTCTTTTTCATATCTGGCCTATCGTCTGGCGTAATTTTTAACAGAATCCATAATATTGATGAAATTCCGACGCCAGTTGCAGGATCGGGGTTCCCTATATTTAGGACCTTTTAAAATAAGTGATCTAAGGTCCTCATTACTAACTATATTTACGTCACATGTAATAACGTGTCCAGCAGGACTATAGTTATAGGTCGAATAAGGACATGAACACGAGGGAGGATTATTTTTCAGATAGTTGGTATCCAGGCCACGTAAAGTGTTTTTGAAATTGAAAAGTTTGGAAGCTATGGTCGATATATATTTGTAGGAAATACAAGGTTTTAGTCTTTAACTTGAAATATGGTGGAATACAAGACTGGACCCTTTTGTGATTAAGAATATAACTTATATTAATCGCGTCAATTCCTTTATTGGCATATTGAAGTTAAAGGAACAGACGGATTGTTTTAGCTGCATTTTCTTCTGTGAAGCGTGCGGGTTTAAAATGCCTATGATATGCAATATCTATAATCACAGATTCGAGCCTATATTCAGGTGACGAGGAATCAAAACTTGGACGTTCCTTGGCCTTTTCAAGAAGACTATCTAAAAGTTTCAAAGGGACAGAGTAAAGTTTTGTTCGAATATGATGTAGACCTAACTGTTGATTTACATAAGGTAGTAATGAATCAAAAGAGACATCGTGTATTGCTGTATTGTATGGTTAAAAAGTCACATTACATTCACATTATTACACTGCGGACTGGAAAGATTTCCAACACTATCGACATTGTCATTGCATCCATATTGAAAGGCTGTCCCCAGTTTTTTAATCCAAAATTCTTCTCGTTGTCTACGGAAAGTTGTACTCAGCGACGGACTATTTGTGTGGTGATAAATCTTTTCGAGAATTCTAACTTTCATTGAGAAAATAGAATGATCAGGGGAATTAAAATGTTTGTATAAAAGCTGCTGACCACCATGATTTATTTGAAATCGATGACCTGATTTTTGATTTAGTTTTGATATAGAAGCTCTGTCAAGTAAGAATACTGGTGAAAGAAGTGTCAGTTATCAAAATGTCACAGGTTTTACAGTTTCGCACAGAACATTTTGAAACAGAAGACATGGGATCGGAAAAGGAATCATACAATATATCTGTAATAGAAACTTTACATACTTTCAGTTTGGTATATGATGTATTGGTTTCATATCAAAACTGGGAATCTGAAGACTGTACATATGACATATGTGTAATATCCCTGAGGATTATCAGATGGGCACCAAATGAACTCCTTTAGCCTGTGTCCCTTATAGACTCAAAGGAGTGACGCCTTTTTATACTGGGCGACGCGTCTGCCAGTATCATTTCGTTATTCTGTATACTCATGAATGAATAGGTACCGAACGACAAGTATCCTCGGGGACAAACTGTCCACCAGCAGAGATACATGTTCGGTGGTTAAAAGAAAGTGGAGATAACGAACAGCATTCGAGCTCCAAAGTACATTACACATTACAAATGGGAATGGAGCAAACACAGACCTCCAAAACATCAGAGGTGGGATAAGGTGCCATGGAGGAATTAGCATCCCCTGCCGACATGTCACATTTACCGTGTGCTCCTTGTCATGATCGGGAATTAACAGAAAAAAATCTGTCGTCAATTCAGTGTATAAATAATGGACTAACAATTGGTATGAAAAACGTCAATCAGCATTTGACTTAATGATAAATTGTATTTGCTGTACCTTCACTTACTTTATTTTCATCACATGATCAATGAAGCCCTATGCTAACTTCAGAGCCCTTATTCCTTGGGCTACGATTTCGATTTTTCAGCTTCAGATTTATTGCTCTTTGAGTTTGAGTCCCATCATTCAAGACTCTGCAGTCAAGGGCGATTGTGGACCTTGAAATTCAGTTTTCGTATTCATAACCAATAAATCCTAACGGCCAATAGTAGTTGAATATTTTTCATCTGGGAAAATCGGTGGACAACTCATTGTAAAATTGTGGCGTAACAAGACGCATGAAAAACGTCAGTCAGCATTGACTGAATGATGAATTGTACTTTATAATCCTTATCTTTGCTATCTGACACTTATGATTCTTTTCATGTGAATTCATATTATTTTCCTGGCACTACGGGATATTTGAAACAAAAGTGACCTCAGAATAGAAACCTTATTTTTGAATTATTTCATTATATCCTTTCTGCTTGATAAATGGATGTTCCATAAAATAGGAATAGCTTATTATCAACAAGGAAGTATGAGTTAGTTGGAATTTACAAAAATAAACACTTTCCTGTTAATGTACCCTCTACAACATAATATAGATCCATAGGTATGTCACGTCTGACACTGGGTTTCTCGAGATTTTTATTATGAGATTAAGTTTAAAATGTTTTTATTCAGCATAACTCATCATAACTGAAAAGAAATTGGGATCAGTTACTACTGAATAACACTTGATATGCTCATCTAAATTAGAATTTTATATTCATGATTAACCCTCATCATATTTTAGCATGAAAAATATATGAAAAGATGAGGAGTAATGATCTATTTAAGAAATTAAAAAAAAAAAAAAAACAACACAAATCCCTGAACAGGGTATCAGGCATGGACTCTTTGTTATTCAAAAGGTGGGTTCAAAGCCCTAAAATTTTTATATGTCAATCAAAATAAAAAAAACCCTGAAACTGATACTTATTTCTTTGATTAAACCGTTTATTTTTACATAACCGTTTTCAATGGCGTTGAAGAGTAAAACTGTATAAATATTTACATATATATGATATATTCGAATAAATATTGCAAGTGAAACGTTACCCGATCTTGGGTGTTACAAAAATTATGTGGGTCCTCTTATTCCTGAGACTTACCTTAACAAATTAACAAGACTCGTTTATCTTTAAGAAAGCATATATTTAAACAATAAAAATAATAATCTAGGAGTAATAAAATACACTAAAAGTATAATTATGGATAATTGGTCAGGATATACAATAATCAATTAACTGGGTAACCCGTAAAATTAAAATGGGTCAGGACTTACTACAATTAGTTGATTGGGTACCCACCCAAGGATTGTTACTGGGTTAGGGCATACAATAATCAGCTCAGGTTGGGTTACCAAATATTAGACCAGTTTACCCAATATGTGGGGCATCAGATATTTACCCAATATGGGGTGAGTTGGGATTCTTTGGGTTGGTCAGGTGTTAATTGGACTGACCAACGTCCCAGACTGAAGGGAACGTCTAAAGCGCCTTCTTTATATACCTTTGCAAACCCGTGCGAATTATTGCACGCGCGAATAACAAGCGGTACCGCCAGTATTCGCAGGTTTGTACAATACAACCAAACGATATTCGTGAAATAAACTTATAAGATAAATTAAAAAGCATACATTGATAATATACGATGATTGGTAATATTCCCATGATATCTACAAATAAAATTACGATACGTAGATTAAATATTCAGGGAATAAATTGGGATGGTCCAATCTTACGGGCTGTTTTGGTAAGAGGGAAAATCTGTAACACAAGAAATTATTGAAATAAAACATCAAAGTCCTTGAAAACCTAATTATTAAGCTGTTTTAAAATCATCAGTAGATTTTATCTGTATTATATGCATAGGTAGTCTGTTCCAATTTTGGTCCGATGATAAAATTCTGGTCACTGAAAAATGTTGACAAGATTCTTAAATACACAAACGTTAATTCAGGTTAAGATATAAAAGCAGCAAAAAATACCAAAAAGACCCCCAAACTGATGTTAAGTGCAATTGTCTATTGCTGCCGAATCTTGATCCTCATGTTTTGTTTCCAGAATATGCTCTTCGGGTATCGTTTCATACTTGTGGTATTCATGATCCGTGGTTTGTTCCCTTTCATACCTAGGTTTACTATATAGATAGAAAGTTGAACAAACGTTGTCTTGAAGACGCGTTTCATATGACATAGAATCACTTTCTGGTTGACTGACATCGATGTTTCGTTGCCGACGCCAAATGAGCACTAGAGACAGAATAATGAAAATGCATGCCAAACTGGAGGAAATACCTATAGATGTCATCATTATGTATTTTTCCAAGCTAAACAGGTCTTCCGATGAGATGGACGAATTTTCAGTTTTCTCTACATTTTCATTTCCAGTTATGTAAGTCAATGTAGAAAGAGTTTCTTTTTCCAAAGTAAATCGTTCTTCCTGCTTCTGAGATTCATTCTGCCATATTCCTGATGTGCCAATGTCATTTTATAAAGAAAAATATGGAAAGGAAAAGAAAAGTAATAAATTTTTAATGCTATAAAAATACAATCAAGCTATGTGCTCCTCAATTGTCCTAAAATTTACATGACATAAAAATAAGAACAAGGTTCTCTTTTGCCTTATTTGGCCCTGTGAATTTCTGAAAAACTGAAACTGCATAGTTTTAGTTAACAATGCATTAAAATATCATTTAAATATTTGCTGACTGTGATCCTATAAAAAATGACGTCATTTTCTGGCTAGTCATTGCATTATGACGTCACGAAATGCGTCAATTTCCACATATTCCGAAAAAGTCTACAAAAACGGCCAATTTCTAAAGTTATTTTTTGATATTTGATATAGAGCGCAACCTCTGATCTAAAATATGCAACTAGTATATGATAGAACTGTTTTTAAGAATTCATTGACATATTTTATTTTTTAGATCAGAGGGTGCGCTTATATTATTTTTAGGGATGTCAAATCGGTCAACTTTAGTACTCGGTTACTCGAACGTTTTTCCGATCGAGTACCCGGGTACTCGGTAAAAAGTGTAAATAAATATGAACAAGTAAATTGATGACTGTAAAACATTGTTAACTCTTGTAGAAATAAAACCAAATGCTCTGATGGGAGCTTTACTTGTTAATATATTTCTTTTGTAACAATGATGAGCACTTCTTACGAAGAAATTTAAATAATTTAAAAGATTTTTGAAGTTCAATTTAAATAAATAAACATAAATAAGATAAACATAAGAAATAAAATTATTATAAGAGGTTCAGATAAACATAAGAAATAGAATTATTATAAGAGGTTCACAGTGTTTTTGTAAAAAATAATAATCTACTCCGTAAATGTAATGTAACTCTTTGTCGCGTTTGACGTCCAGGGATCAGTCGTCAGATCTCCGTACAGTATCAACTTGAACTTGATCAAGTTCTCCTGTAACGTGCAACGCGGCCGAGCTTGGTGTTTGGTGATATGTCTTGTATCACCGAGGCGTTACACTTAGGTTCGTTAACCTGTTAACTCAGGTTTTTGTTGACCAAATAAAATATATATACACAATTATGTACAAATGTAATACGATACTACAATGGATCTCTTCTTGATTGGACAACCACAAACTGTGGTCAACGGGTGTCTCCCGTAAGTAAATTTCTTCTTGCCCTGCCACTACGATTGTACAAGTTTCCTGGCACTTCCCCCACCTTTCTCTGTGGTATGCCACTTCTCTAACAAACCAAATAGCTGCCTTATTCAGGTCTTACGTGTTGGTTAGACTAAAACACTTAGCTGTCTCTACCCCGCAACTGTCTGCCTTATGCAGGTCTTATGACCGTATGTAAGAGCAGAAACAAGCCAAGGTTAATCAACTCCGTCACCAGAGAGGTCTCAATTGCATTTCTATACAACTAGTATTATCCCAGTGCAATTTGGTATAGTGGCAGATTCATACTACTTGTATAATCGTAAAATTAATATTTTTTAGTGTTTAAGAATTAAGTGAAAACGTAGGTCCAACATTAATACTAAACTAAACAACCATTTCCGTTTCACTCCTAACAGAGCACGATTTTTGCATACTTTTTCACTCCTATATTTTATAGTTTTACGGGACGGTATTTTGTAGTTTGATGAAACGATGGAAATCCGTTATTTTAAGCCTTTGCCTTCAACCATTTGTATTGGCATGTAATCAAACAAAACCAATCAACAATTGCACGTGTAATATCATTTACGGTTTCTCGGAGAATTGACAAAATTATTTAATTTATTTAAACAAATTAGACTTTAAACGATAGCAAAAACAAATAATTAAAGCAAACACTGCCACAGGCAATTACGGCCATTTAGAGGCGTAGGAAACGCTTATTACTGCATGTACAAGTGCAATGAGCATTTTACGTTTTAAAACAGATTGTTTAATGCATTAATGAATAAGTTTAGAAACATTCAAAAATAATCATCCGAGTAACCGATACCGATTTTAGTATTCGATGCTCGGACGTTCGATCGAGTACCCGGTTAACCGGGTACTCGTTGACATCCCTTAAAATTTATTTTTCTTCACTGAAAGTACTCAATTATACCTGTTTACCTAAAAATTCAAGAACATTGCAATTTCATAAAGCCAGTTCTCCAAGACCTGGACTTTGAGGAGAATTTTTTTAATAGGATATGAAAGCACCAAGTCTCTATTTTATCTTAATGCTTCAAATAGAAAATCAAGTCTTGGTCAATTAATTAATATATCTACAGGGCCATTTTATGCATAAAGTTAACCGACTTCTTGAGTATAATTTTTTTTTGAAATTGATATTATCTTTCCTAAGTGATGTTTTTCAAACAAATTGTTAGGCTATTATTTACACACTGAATTGTCTGCGAATATTTTTTTATCATAACACGACAGGCAAGTAAAATGTTGCAATACAGACAAGATCGATTGTATGTTACTTCACGTTTAAAATTCAAAAATCCGTACTCAAATAGAGACGTCAACATATATCAATATATACTGGAGAAAGACTTTAAATATACACAAAGAAGTGAAAACTTTTTATCGTGACAAGACCTTCCGAGATATGGAACATCGATTTTAAAAGTCTCAGAGATCCGTGACTGTACTTCAAATGACAAGCATTTGGTGAAATAACAAGTCATCACCTAAGTTTGATTCGGCGCGACGAACAAGAATCGAACCAAAGTATCCAGAACACGAAATAAACCCAAAAAGAAACGTTCACTTAAGATAACATTACGACACATGAGTGAAGTATTCTATTTTGATAATCATAGAATTAGGGTCCAATAAATATCTATATATCAACAAATATAAAAGTTTCCGTGGCTGATGTCGCTTATATCACACAACAGCTGATATACTTTACACATGTATGATTTATAATTGCAATTTGTACCACGGAAAAGGAATATGTAATCTTGACCTGACTTTGCAAATATATCTCAGATCTGAGTTATTGCTAAGTTATAGAATACGAGGGATGATCAAAAAGTTCGCGAACTATCTCTATATCTACAAAATGTCGGTTTGTTTACCTTTGTAAAGAAATATGAAAAGGTTGAAATATATTACTTTAACTTGTTTACATACAATAAGTAATTGCTTATTGTGATCCCCTCTTCATTGTAATAGAGAAAGACAATGATATAATGATTACAAAATCAAGGCTTGAATTTTTTCTATAAGATGTGACAAAAGAATATTCTATTTTCTGATGGAATGAAATATATGGAGATAACAAACATTATTCAAGCTCAAAATTCCATTAAACAATACAAAATAGGAGCTAGCACTAGACTTATTTGACATATCTTTATTTTTTGGCAAAGTTTGTTGAAGGAAGGTGTAAAACTTGTTCTAAAATATAAATTAAGACCTATAGTTAATGTTCCTAGCAATATCATAACGGAAAATATTGTCCGAGTAAAAGTATGTGAGGCTAAAGTTCCAAGATATCAAATTTAATAAATATGCAGATTTGCAGAATTATCTGCTAAATATCCTTCCACCACAAGAAATAGTCCCTCATGAATCTTGCGACTTTGTAGCTTTTTGATCAGTTTTTTCGTTGAATGTTTAAACATTAATATTGTTGAATTTAAATGTGTTAAAAATTGAAAATTAGTAAATAGTTTTGAAGCAAGAGGATATGTGTCAACTTTCCTAAAAAGCTGACAAGTGACATACCTTAAGGTATGTGGGGCATACTAAATTAGAGATATACAAAATATGAAAGAAATTGAATAACATGTATTTTTCAGCTCAAGATCCTTCTTCCCCATAAAATTCATGTACATGTATTGTGAAAAAATGAAATAAACTTTTATAATTTCTATACCATTTTTTTAAAAAAATCTTACAACATTTTATCTTATTTAATGCTAGTCGCCATTTGAAGTAGCGGTTTTGCTCTGGAGTCATGGACCTGAAGGAGTCAATCCTTACATCGCGGATTCGAATTCCACTGCGGGAAATGGAGATCGACCCTTAATATATTAAGATCCCGTGTCACAGTAATTGCTAGCCAGAAATATATCCCTTGCTGTTCAAAATTTTATTCTTGAATGGGAAGTTAATCAAAAAATAGAATCATTCATGCCACCGTCTTCCAGTACTCACAATACTTAGATTTGTTGAAAAGGTTGAAAAATATCCACATTTGTAGGATTAACACACTGATGATCTCCACGCTAAGGAGAAACAAGACTATGGAAGATACTCGAAGGAGACATTGAAAATGAATTTTCAGTTTTCACTTTTTGGAGGGTATCGTTGTATCAGTTTCAATAATTTACGAATGATGAGGCAAAGTCAAATGGAATTTTGGTTATATTTTTATTATAGATGTTTTAAATGTTAGATATGACTGCCAGAAAATACATATGAAAAAAAAATTATTTCGCCTCAAAAGCTTAGCCTGTGTTTCTTTTTCCTTTCAGTATATATTTAGAACAAATTTTACACCTTCACTCAACAAGCGTTGCTGACAAATGAATACAAATATATATTAAAGAAATCAAGATAACATTTACAACGTATTTTGCCTGAAAATCGCATATTTTATATAATATTTCAAAATTCACATCACTGACCCTAACTTTATCTTCATTATTTTAAACTAATCAAAACTTGTGACTAATCAGCACTTTAGACGTAAAAGGTTTGATACAAGAAAATGTTTTTTTTTTTGCCCACTTAGATTTTTTTTAAATACCCCAAATATGTTACATTTTAGTGCAAAAACGTCACAAAATAACTCACGCACATTTATTTGCAAGATTTATTTAATGATAAATATTAGTCGAATTATTTTACGTAAAATAAGATTATATTTATTGACATGGCTACAATAATAAAATATGAAAAAAAGGTTAAAGTGTTTAACCAAAGAGTTCAAATTTTAGTGCAAAAGGTCAACTTACTTGTACTGTAGCTCAGTAAGATTCACACTTTTTCTTTATATGTTACTTTTACTCAATTCTATATTTTTATTTGGTAAAAAATTCGATTTTCTGGCCTTTCTATTGTTTTTAAAGGGAAGGCTAATATGATATGCTCAAGCATCATCATCAGTTACTGAACATTGATGTGGAAACAATACTCAAATAAACCCAAATTCGTGAGTTTCGTTTTGAAGAACACATCTCATGTATATTTGTAGCCTTTCTTATCTGTCTTGCAGTTGAACCAATGAATCAGATATAAAAGTAGAGAGTCTCCTATTGCAAGCAATAGAGTACGTCGCTCCGAACTTTTCCTTTAATGCCATGTTAATTATTGATAATTTGAAATTTTTAACTGCGAATCGCACAACTACAATTACTCATCATTAATATAAAAAAAGTTTCATGACGATTGTTCAAGTGAAAAGAGAGAACACTCCCGGACAAAATAATAGCAATATGTCGCCCGACTTTGTTCGGCAAGACATAACATTCATCACTTTTCGCATCCTTTCCATTGTTACGGTAACAATTCTAAAGCTGAACGTCCTCACTGGAAAACTACAACTTATGATAATCTTTTGAGGAAAGTTTCAGGAAGATTGTACCATCCATCTCCGAGAAACAGTCTGGAGAAAAATTTCATGCGTACAATCGCAATATGTCGCCGCCGACTCCGTTTCAGGGCGACATAATAATACTGGTTAGACAAAGTGAGATATGGATTAATAATTGCAGATTTAAAAAAAAGATTTGTAGATTTAAATGAAATTTCACCTGCTTCATATGAAATCTTTCTTCAAAAGAAATTTGAAAAAGATTGTAAGTTGATATTTTTAGCTATTGCATACAGTTAGAAACTAGAGGCATTGTGAGCAATGAGCTCACTAGATGATACCCCCGCCTCCCATATGAATATAATTGGAATGTCCATGTTTTGTTGTGGGAAACCCAAAATATGTGCAGATCAAAAAGAGATGGACCCCAAAGCATAACAGACAGACAGAGGGACGGACGGACGTACAGACAGATGGACGGATATACCCTCCCGTTTTTTAAAAGGGGGGGTATAAAAATAAATGTTAATGATTTGCCTAGAAAGTGTAGCATAATTCATGATCTGCGAGTTACATCCCCTTTCCCTTCAAAGCTATGCATTTGAGTCAATATATGGAACATATAATACTGATAGTATATTATTTTCATTATTCTTACCTATGAGAAATAATATTTTGTCAAGATCCTTATTTCTGCAACATGAACTGAATTGAATACAACTCAAATTCCTTTTTTAAAGTTACATTTTGAGGATTTACTTTTAATTGTGGGAGTCGGCAAGATTCTAGTACCCCAAGAGCAAGAATATTTTTCATTGCGTAGGCACTTTTTAAAGTAAAAAATCATAGAGGTTTAAGAATATTAGAATTTAATTCATTTCGCAATCTAAGAAATTTCACATACATTGCGACATTTAAACCAAGAAGGCATATAAGTCTGAGCGCCAAATAATTTACATGAAGTTTCTTCAAAATATATGAAATCAACAGAATCTTGATATTTTTTACGTAATAAAATTCTATACACTTAAACATGAACAAACTTTTTTATAGATCTGAATAAATGACAAGTTCTTATGTAATATAAAGAAATATATACGTTTGTGGTATCTCTCCATTATATAAAGATACAGAGAACAAATATCTTCAAATCTGTATGAGGTCAGAGGTCAATACCTGGCGTTATCACACGACGCAAAATTATCTACCGGTACATACATGTAAATTATAAAATGACTCTATTTGCTTTTGTTTTCATGTATAAAAATGAACAAAACAATCAAGTTAAATAATAATTATTGTATTTACAATATAAACAAGCATTTCATATCTAATGCATTTTGGACATCGATTAAACATCTGTACATAGCGGATATACCGATAGAAACTATAGCCTTTGTTTACAAGTTTTATGTCACTTTTGTCAGCTGCAAAGACTCTAACGTTTATCTTTATTTTTTAGGTTGACATCTAGTTAAATCTTCACTATTTTTTTCATTTAATTCTACTCACGATAAATGTGTAAATCTGTTGGAAAATATCAAAGTATAATCAGGCCACGACCAGCTGACAAATACCTCGATCGCCGCTGTCATAGACTTTCAATGTAAGCTGTCGTCAATGTCTCCTTGTTTACATCATAAATATGCCTTTTACTTACTGAAATCGTAGATTGAATTTTTTAAAATCAAATTTAATATTTCATTGCAAATTACTGTAACTGGCTCGGTCAGGTGTTTCCATCAATCGGAGACATCCATCCCCTTACCGGCGACCGAAATTCTTTTTATCATCGATCTTCGGACGTGTTTCTTGTGTCTTTTCAGCATTGATTATCAATTTTCACGAGTAAAAATATACCCAGACAAAAATTTGTTACTATTACAAATCACAAGTAGCCTTTCACAAAATATTCCCTTCGAAATAGAATCCTTAGCATTATGAATTCGAAGTGTAACCGCTATTCAAGCCGATTTAACTACACCTTGTGTCATTTTCCAAAATATACGACGAACGGTTAGTTAAAAATCTACGACTAACGGTGCGTTCAATAATTTATATGGGAAAATCTTCAATTGTCTGTCCCAACTGTATATATATCATTTATGACAGTAAATAATTTTATGCTGACGAATGATTTAATATTGCAAGTTGTGTTCATTTTGTGTTATGTTCAACATACATATTGTTTATGTAGTAAATTAGTTGTAACTGTAAACCCTTATAAGAGCCTATGCAATTTTTCCCCATTGGGAGCCTCAGGTTCAATGCTGCAATCTGATTGGTCGAGAGTTAGCGTCGCTTTATACAGTTTGTAAGACAGTAGACATTTTGTGTGAGGAGGCTGAGAAAAATTTTTTAAAAAGATTTAACCAGTGTTTACGGCGGAATCCCGAAATAATATCTTTAGGATCCATCCGTTGTTTTGAAAGGTAAAGAACATTGTAGGCCTATCTATTTCCAGTTGTACGAGTTCGCCACACGATTTCAAGCTAGGCACCTAGTACAAAAAGTTCGTGTTTACTAACGATGTGCATGTAGTTGTGCATAGTGTAATTAGTACGCCAAAACATTATGCGTGAGAAAGTACTGATCATCGGTCACAGTTTTATTGGAAGATTAAAGTGTATTTTGGGGCGATCTGAGGACATAAAACAAAATTTTGGTCTTGATCTGGAGCAATGTGTTGTGAAGCTGTGCGGTCTCAGCGGGGGCACGCTGGACAGATTTCAAAGGGACGCTAACGTGTATTCGGTGATACAGTCGTTTCGCCCACGTGTTATCATTGCACAAATTGGTGGAAATGATATTTGTAGTGTGAGGATGAAACCAGAAGTGTTTGCGTGTGATTTGATAGAGTGGTTAGAAGCTTTGTTGAAGCAGTTTACTTTCCTTGACAGTGTTTTTATTTGTGAAGTCTTCATTCGCACCCGTCCCAGACACATAGATGCACAGACTTATGAAAGAAGGCGTACCATTATCAATCAGATGCTAAAGGACATGTGTGAAGTACATAGTTCTATTATGTATTGGAAACATCTTAGACTCATGCACAGCCCATTGCAGATTATTAGTGATGATGGGGTACATTTATCCAGAATTGGGAATAAAAAGTTTTACAGAAGTTTACGGCTGGCAATTATGCATGCTGTTCGTCACCTGGCAAAAATTACAAGTTTTAAAAATTCGGCCCTCACAGGATTTGATCACGTGACCGACCCACATCAATTCCCGTTGAAATTTTTTAACTTGTTATTTATTTCTTAATAATAATCATTGAATTTAATTGAGTCTTAAGGAGGTTCGATCCTGAGCGTTTAAACATATTTTCTATGCTTGTTGCATTCAGAATTTTTTTTTTTGGGGGGGGGGGAGGGGGCAGTGAAATTTTTTAATCTGGTTCTTAAATTTCAATTTTATTATTTCTTATGAAATCAAATCTTTCATTATATTTTGTCAAATATATTCTGAATATCTATGAAAAAATTGAGCCAATTCTGGCATAAAATTGAAATATTTTTAGTCATATCTGAAAATTTACATCATTGATCCCCACTTTTGTTTGTCTTTTCTGAATATATAAGATAACATTCATCATTCTGCTTAAATTCAGCCAAAGTTTAAGTCTTAAAATATTTTTTTGCTTAAAATTTCAATGCCAGAAAAATTACGTTTTGTGATTGCAGAAAGTTCAAATAATTGCGACACAATTTGAAACTTTGAGTCAAAATTTAAAAATATCTTTTTTAAGAATAGAGTTATAGTTTCTTTTGTCACATGATTTATTTGGATTAAACATTAGAGGAAAACGTCCAAGATATGATTTTTTGATTAAGACACAAATTTCAGTGCAAAAAAGGTCAAAATAAATGTACTATAGTTCCAAAAGAAACATATTTACCCCCATTTTTTGATATTATACTTTCATATAAATTAGTTGTATCTGATTGGTGGAGAAATATTTTTTAAGAAACACTATTACCCGCTGAATACTAAAGCCACGCCCTCCAGCGTAGCAACAGTTAACATTGCTTGACGACGGATGATATTCCAAAAAATAGCGATTCCGCAGAAATTATGCGCTCACGGTTCACTGTTATATGTATCTGTATAAAACATTCAGTATAATATAATAAATATTGCATGTAGTTAAGTGTAACATTGAAAGTTTCACCCTTCGAACACCATTGTGAACCGAGGCACAAATCTTGGGGTGAAAATTTTCAGTGTTACACTCAAGTACATGCAATATTTATATATTATGAATCTTAATTAAACAATATGTGAAGAAACTTAAAATATACTTGACAAAAATGTTGACTTTAAATATCAAGATCTATACCTCGTCGCTGGCTGTTCTCCTAAATACGCATATTTTCATGGATTTGAAATTCTACATTCTACCAACTTCCCATTTAAATCAAAGCTTTGAACATATCTTGCGGAAATCGTTCATGTACTTTGCACTGTTTCGTCCGGTGAGGAAGGATACGAGCTTAATTCGGAATCAAAATTACATTCATATTTCATCCGCTTGTCAGATTTTATATCTTTTCTCACCATGGTAATTATTATCAACACATATATTAAAATGAAAGTGAAAATAATGGATCCTTCAATAATAATTAATGTTTGAAATTTTTCTATAAAAGAACGCCTTTTTCTTGTTAAGTTCCATGCTTAATTTCTGAGATCTCTGGAAGAGACAGATAAATAGCCTGGTTAATTTACACATTTTTCTCTTAATATAACATTTTACTATGTGACTATTGGGCCGAGCACAGTCCTTTACAAAGCTTACAGTTGAATCTTTGATCCGCCTCTTCAAACATCAAACCACACGAGACACAGTCTATACTTTGACAACACGATTTACTGAAACAGCCGAGCGTCTGGTTGAACGTGACATCAGGTTTTGTATAATATTAAATGCAATACATTGTAGAGTATGTGAAAATATTTTGTTAGTTTTAAGCTTGTGCAAATATAAAGAAATGTAAACGTATCTTGTAAAGAACAATTATTTTTGGCCTTCTGTATGCATAAAACCCTGGTAGCGAAGGAATTCTTGGATGTTGCAAAGGAAAAGTTTCCTGACGTATGTACAGATTTCCTTCCGAAAACTCATTATTATTTATTTTTATTATTCACTAAAATATTTTTCTGTTTTTTTTTTAAATACCTGTACCTGATTGACATCCTGTGATATGATGACAAGCCGTCTTGGAACAGTTACACTCAGACTGACATCTCTCTCCATAGCTAGGAAATCCGCAGGGATCTGAGCAGGTCACTCCATAATATCCCAAACTACAATCTATACAAATAATAAACGAATATTATTTAAATCAAAAATCAGACCCTAGTTTTTGATCGAAATAAAGAATGGATTTTTAAATGTAAAGATACGAGGACGTTCAATAAATAATGTCATCGGGGCTCGGAAAGAAGCAAAAGACGCTTTTTAATGAATAAGTCTTCATGATTTTACTTATTGATCTTTTTTGATTAAAATAGATGTCCGTTAAAGATTTTATTTAATTTTATTGTATTTAGAACACATTTTTGGGTATGACCCTGAGTACACTGGAAAATAGCAGATCCAATGATTTCCTGGACTTGTTTTTTTCTTTCTGAAAGGTGGTTTTTCAAGTTTGGAAATAAAAACAATTTAAAATGTAAAGATCTAGCGAATATTGTTAATGTTAAAAAATATTAACTTTCT
>NW_026918473.1:25000-115000 GCF_032062105.1 Saccostrea cuccullata | reverse complement strand
TTAGCCTAATGAATTCGAAGCGTAACCGCCATGCAAGCCGATTTACACCTTGCGTCATTTTTCAAAATCTACGACGGACGGTTAGTGCAATAATTCAAATTTGAAAGTATTCAATCGTCTGTCTCAAATGTATATATAAGTAATAAATAACAACTTTATAAACTTCAATGGGAATTGAAGTGGTCGGTACGTGATCAAATCTTCTGAGAAGGTCTTTGGCCTTCACATTATTTGATCACGTTACAGACCCACTTCAATTCCCATTGAAGTTTATAAACTTGTTATTTATTTCTTAAATATTGGTCAAAATATGTGATTTTCAGACGAAAAATGGTAAAAATTTTATCTAGACTTATTTGACATATTTTCATTTTTTGGCAAAGTTTGTTGAATGAAGGTGTAAAACTTGTTCTAAAATATAAATTAAGACCTATAGTTAATGTTCCTAGCAATATCATAACGGAAAATATTCTCCGAGTAAAAGTATGTGAGGCTAAAGTTCCAAGAAATTAAATTTAATAAATGTGCAGATTTGCAGAATTATCTGCTAAATATCCTTCCACCACAAGAAATAGTTCCTCATAAATATTGCTTCTTTGTAGTCTTTTGAGCAGTGTTTTCGTTGAATGTTAAATCATTAACATTGTTGAATGTCAGTATGTTATAAAAATTGAATTTTAATGAATACCCCTGCGAGGTGAAATTCATAATTTCAGGAACTTTTATGAATCGTTCATGAACATTCATGATGTGTTCATGACTGGTTCATGACTGGTTCATAAAGATGGTTCATGAACTTTATTCATGAATATATTCATAAAATGTAGTTCATGAACAAATGATGAATATATATGAATATTGGTAATTTTCATTTTAAAGACAGAAAAAATGTAGAGTTCAAGGTATTATGAATGTTCATGAATTTTCATGAAGACTAAAATAATTGACAAAAATGATTGACAGAAAACACTCAATACTCTCATAATACAACTTTTGCATGCAGATGCAATTGTTGAACAAGCCCCTGGTATAATTTATAGTTAATAACATTCTTTCACCATCTGAAAAAACAAATCATGAAATCTCTAAACATTTCGTGTTTAAATTTTAATTAAACAAACAGTGCATCACCATTGACAGCATTCTTTTCAAATTCATTACTTGTGTTTCTTCATAATTTAAATTAAACAGTTATATTCATCATAATGTGCTTTAATTAATGTCGTTTTTTTTATCACACAACTTTGTTCGACCGAATTTTCTCTAACATCAAACTTTAAACAAGTTGTTGGAAAATGAAACATTCTGGAAAATGAACTTTGTGAGCTTCGTAAAAAACGTTTTATATATTTATTAACAACTAAAAAATTATATCACTTGTCTGTACTGTACCGTATTATTCCTGGATCGAAACGCTATATACATTTCAATTTTGGTGCAGTTAAAATGTCAAAAGTTTCCCTTGCTTCGTGCGTAAATGATAGAGCACAGACTGCATGGTTGTAAAGTATCTATGACATAATCCACATTCGTATTTTGTAGTTTTAATTCTCCTATGTGTCTTCACAGCTCAGAATATTCTGTTTGAGGGCGAGAGATTGTTATTATCATGTCATAGGGGGCCGCCATACTTGCTATACGAAACTAAAAGTCAATACATGTATAATTTATGACGTAAAAAATTCGAATTCTTCATTGATAAAACTTATTTTGATATAAAAAAATTGTATTTTCAGTGAAAAATTATTCAGATAGTGTTTGTAATTTTTTTAAACAGAAATCTTGGAAATTCGAAACTAACGTATTTCTTAGCTCTACCGCACATTTTTGAATATGCGCAAACTTGAAAACGCGCGAGACGTTGGAAGTGGGAATTTGTAGAGTGGAAGAATCAGTATTTGTGAACTATTATTTGCATAATCACTGTGCCGTTTTCGTATTGCATAATTTTATTTCGATCGGGTTCAATATTCTGTTTATACTAATTATGGTAGCTATGCGGTTTGCCTGGCGTTTTGGCTGTTAAGTTTGGTGATGTTGGCCTCTCTAAGGAGTAAGTTTTATATTGTTTTACTTGAATTTATATCTAACTTGATCATCTGTATCTAACAGTATTATGCAATATATTTTATCATGTTTAAATTCTGCAACTACAATGTTTTGTAAAACCGCGCATTTCCAGCATGTGATAGGCATAGGCCAGTTCAGCTCACATGTTAAAGTTACGCATTTAATTTTGTATGATTGCTTATGATTTTGATATTTTATCAAATTCTTATTATGCTTTTGTAATTTGTAGTTTTTCACCCTCTCACAAGGTGTGTCCAATAAACAGTACATTCACTGATCTTTGTCAACTTTTTAAGAAAATAACAGAATATGAAGAAGGAAGACTACATATAGGATCTATCTACTTCATAACTGGTGAGTGACAAAAAATGGAGGCAATCACTGAGTCGGAAATCTGTCTGTAAATGTTACTGTCTAGCCATTTGTAAAATAACAACTAATTAACATGATTAAAGCACATTATGATAAATTAATATGTCTCTTTTTTTAATGCAATTTTTGTCTAACTTAATTTGCTTTGAGTTTGGATCCAACCATATAACACATTAATTATAGACTGAGACTCAAAACATTCATAGGCCTGATTGATTTACAAAATGGCGGTCCAAGAAAAAAGGCTTCAATTCCACTCAGAATGTTTTAATTTGGAAGTGTCTCTAATGCAAAATTAAATGAAACTAAAATGCAAGAAAATACAAAAAAGTCTTATGTTTTACAATCATAATTACTTTCAGAAAATCTTTCTTTTTGAAGGAAAAAGAGAAGCAGTTCACAAATGTTGCTGAGCAGAAGACAAGAAACTCTGGCTGCACAAAAATCTGAGCTCTTGAAAAAGAAAGAAAAAAAGAAATGAAAATATGAATGATATTCAATCAAAGGATCCAAATGATGAAATTCTGGAAATTCCACAGGGAGAGACAATAAGCATTTTTGAATGGACCATCTCTGCTCAAACTGCTTGAAAGCACTGAAAACTGTTACCTGAACAAACTTTTCTCCTAGACTGGAATTAAAAACTGTTCAATTTCTGGCATTAAAACACAATTTGAAACAAGCTGAGGATTAGGATCCCCCTCTCCTTTTGACCAAGTAAGGTTAAACATTCTGCAAAGAGTTGCATTTGAATTGAATTTTTTTGTACTTTTACCAGGAATGAACTACATTTCTCATTTACTATGGTTTAATGTGTCAGAATTGTCTATTTTAAGTTTTTTAACAAAGATTTTGTTGCCATGTTTGGAAAACAAACAACATTTCTGTGACATCTTTCAAGATGCTGTATTATAAATCATCTACTGTTACTTTTTTAGCATGACTTCATGCATTTTCATGAATAAACATGAATAATAATATTGCATTTTTTGTTTACAAATAAGCAAGAATATTCATGAATGCTAATGGTTCATGAATTTTATTCATTCATGAACATTCCTGAAAAAATTCATAAAATTATTCATGAATAGTTCATGAAGATGCAATGAACTTATTATTGGACATTCTTGAAATGATGAATCTTCATGAATATGACTCTTCTTGAATCATTCATGAAAAAAAATATTCATGAATATTCATCAATTTTCTTTCATGAATAAAAATTCATGATTTGAAAATGTCCAATAATAAGTTCATAGGATCTTCATGAACATTTCATGAATAAAATTCATGAAAAATTCAAGGAAATTCATGAATTATTCATGATCGTCTCGCAGGGGTAGTTTTGCAGCAAACAGATATGCGCCAACTTTTCCAAAAAGCTGACGAGTGACATACCTTAACAAAGGAAACGTCTCTTCCCCAGCTTGGTTTCATTGGGCAATAAAACAAACATCATTTTGAAACATCTCCCTTCCTTCACTTAAACAATCTATCCAATTTTAAAATGACAAAACTTCTGGTAAGGCTTTTATCTTCATAAACCTTGTACAAATTATTCTAATCTTCTGCGAAGGAATTTCCAAGATATACATTTAACTTTACAGCCGTTCGTATCTCGAATACGACTGAGTCAACCATTTTTTGTTACAAGTACCTACATATTGACTTCATGTTCACATTGTGACGTCACAAACATGGAGCAAAACATTTCATTATATATGTTATTTATAGAACATGTGTACGACTCGATGTGTGCCAAATTTCATTCTAATCTGAATTATGGTTTTGTAAATATAGAGAAAGTTCGCATTTATCAGTTAATCACTTGTCTTAAATTTATAATTTTAATCGATATATTCAATATATGAATAAGACTTATTGGCATTTAAGCTGATACCTGTAAAAAATTGCACTTTGGACATACAGTATTACATTTATACATAAACATAACAAGAAAACATTGATGTAAGAATCAATTGTCGCCCGAGAAAAAATAAATAAAGTAAACAATTGAAATGAGTCTTGATCATCAATCCTCTTCGATATGTGTGACATGCGTCTAAATGACGGAGACGATAGTCGAGAATATTTTGAAAACTTATAGTCGGATGAATATCGAAGAAAAACGATACCCTTTTAAACTTTTTAATGGAAGTATATATATTATGAATCGCGTAATTTATAAAGGGAAAGAACATTCGGATTCACAATCTTTTTAATGTTTAGAAAATCTTTCATTCTGAATAACTTCTCCCACCTCAACCCATACACCAACACTTAAAGTTATATGTATAGAGCAGCCCGGTCCTCCGGGCTGCAATAAGGAGAGGAGCTAATGTTTAGATTTTAAATCTACATTTTAATCCTATTGAGTTATGCAATAAATAATGCTCAAAACAGCATTGGTATAGATATGATAATTTACAAAGTCCATGTAAAAATACGTATATACACACTTGAATTATAACACACGCAATTTCAATACAGGCTTGCAAAAGCTTACCTATTTTTTAAATCGAATTCTTGTGAACCATATTACAGGCGAGAAATCTAGTAATTTTATAAATTTCTTAAAACCCTGGTAGCGAAGGAACTCTTGGATGTTGCAAAGGAAAAGTTTCCTGACGTATGTACAGATTCAGTTCCAAAAACTCATAATAAGTTATTTTTATTATTCACTAAAATATTTTTCTTTTTTTGTTTTAAATACCTGTACCTGATTGACATCCTGTGATATGATGACAAGCCGTCTTGGAACAGTTACACTCAGACTGACATCTCTCTCCATAGCTAGGAAATCCGCAGGGATCTGAGCAGGTCACTCCATCATATCCCAAACTACAATCTATACAAAATAATAAACGAATATTATTTATATCAAAAATATGATCCTAGTTTTTGATCGAAATAGAGAATGGATTTTTAAATTTAAAGGTATTGCTCAATTTACATATTCAAATCAATGTACATTAGGTGTTTGCTAAATCGTACATAACGTGTCTACAATTCATGAATTGGCATTTTAATCTTTAAATTTGTTTTATGCAATTTTAAAATGAACTTTCAAAGTTGTCTATAAAGAATTTTCTCTGTTATGTCATAGATCATTGCAAGGCTTTTGGCCTTTAATCCATCTGAACAGGCTAGCACCTTACAAAATTATAATGTTTTGATAGGTGTAATATAAAGAATAATTTGACAAAGGATATTTTGGGAACACACCCTGCTGTAGGGTCAAACTTTACAAAAAGTTCTACAAAAGAGAAGGAACCTGTTTTAGACAGTATGGTTCATGTTTAAGTATACCATTTCTGCTCATTATTAACTCAGAGGCTTGTTTCTCAAAAAGACGTAGATTTGGGCCATAGTTAGTCCGACTAAGAGTGTTATGACAAAATTTAGACGGGTCTATATCGCGTTTCAGAAAGCGGCGTAAGACTGATCCTACGACGAAGACCACTCCGCTAGGTACTAAGTATGTGCAGATCGTGCGGTATAAGTGGAAATTTTAGCTAGACTCAAATTTAACGATTTGACTTTTAAAATTGGTATTTTATTTTTAGTGAGATGTTATTTTAGCGTTTTTGAAAGGCTATCCAAAGAAGCTATATTACAAATAAGACAAAAATTATTTTTAGCGATATTCAATTTTAACGATCTTGGCACCCTCGCTAATAATGCCAAAATTAAATCCTCGCTATATTTGTCACATTGAGTATAACATTAATAATTCAATTATTGAGGTAAATAGATTTTTAAAAAAATTTTGCTCATAATTGGAACTTTTTAAATTTACCAATCCCCCCACCCCACACACACCCTCTCTCTCTCTCTCTCACACACACACACCCTCACCTCACTTACACACAAACACACACTCACTAAACGTATTTTTTTTAAATAGGCTACACATGTAGATGGAAAAGTAAAATCAAAACATAGTTTGTTATAAATTAATTTAAAATTTGTTCTTGAACTATACTTGTTTACATGTAAACACCTTTTGGAAAATTTCTACAGCACATTGGGTTGCGTCACCCATTATCATCTTTTTAGATTAAGCACCACTCGGCACACCTCGGCCGATTCGTACTTCATCTGATTTAGGCGATGGAATCAGCCAAGGTTTGCCGAATGGGATAGCTGTAGTGTGATGTGTATTGAAAAAAAAATCATTTTGTGTTATATTTGGATTATATTTCATGCAGTTGACAGGACCTATGACAGTCGGTAAGTACAAGTTTAAGTATAAATTGGGGTAAAATAAACAGAAATGCAAAAGATTAGGTTAAAGTTCAAAGATCATCGCATGCCACAGTAGACAAATTTCACATTATGAAGTAATCTCCCATTGTCGATGTGTATTCATTTACTGGTGCAGATCCAGATTTTTTTTCAGGAGGGTGAGGGGGTTCAGACCTCAGTAAAAAAAAATACTAGCCCAGAATTTCCACATAAGCTAAGGAAAAAATGAAAACAAAATAAAAACAATGATAGTGGGGTCGTGGGGTCAATGTTTTCTAAGGGGAAGAATGTCCAAAGTTATTTTTATTTGCTTTATTTGTATTTATAGTCTTATTTAAATAACAAAGCAAATTTCAGGGGGGGGGGTCACTCTCCCTAGACACTCCCTGTCTCTGAAATTGATCTTGTGACTCCAAAATAGAATTTTTTTTCATTTGACTATATACATATTTTGTTTCTTGTGTTTATATTATGTCTGTCTGTCTGTTTGTCTGCAGAAATTAGATCGGTAATTTGCTTTAAATTTTGATCAGTAGGTGCTAGGGCTTTCATGCTTGACATGTGTATTCATTGTGAACTTTCAACAGGTATAATTATGTTTGACCTTGGCCCTAGAGTTTGACCCACTGAAAAAATTTGATCTTTGCAACTAGGTTAAGGACGCCCATAGGAAATATAATATTGATATCTTTTTTTATAAGCATTAGTTTTAATTTAGTGGGAATTGTACTAATGCATATGCATGTATGGGGTCTCAACCGAGTTCGGCTAAAGCGACTTGACGCACATCAGCTGTTCGTCACGTGACATTGTTAAAATTAGAAAAAAATATGTACGGATATAAAGATCGTAAAAGTTCAACGATATACGGATAATTTTTCACCAAGAAGTCGATTGTTTTTCTTAAATACAAATATCTTAACCCGAAAAGTGCTGGGAACAACTTGCCCATGTCCAGAAATTATATAAAATTTAGCCGTACGCATTGAAATAATGTAAAATTACAGAAAAAAATCATCAGCACACTACTTGCTCCCAGCACTTATCAAAATAGTAGGGACAATAGCTACATGTGTACAAAATATCATATTTTATAGTTTAGCGGATATCGTTGATCTTTTGAGATTTTCGAGGGGTTGTGCCTGATTGTAGTACGTTTGTGTATAAAAGAGCATGAGTGCGGCTTTATAAGAAATCTATTCCTTATAAATTTAATAAGACTGTGAAATATTGATGTTGCATTCAATAATATGACTTTTTTTAGTCAGATCAGGTTTATTTAGTATTAAATTGCACATTTACAAGATTCAATAATAGCTCGATATGCGTCTCAAGTGCAGATAAACTGCGTGTCAAACTAGTCTATGACGTCATATCTGTCAGTACAGTGAGATCAAGTTGGGTTTAATTTTACATTGAAATAGTGTTTAAATGACAAGATGAGTTACACAATAGTTAATGTTTACAATGATAAAGAGAAATCACTATATGTAAAAGTGTATGAAAAAGAAAATTATTATTTATTCGCCGAGATTCATTTGTGCAGTCTCACCGTGACGTCATAATTGATTTCCCGAAGCTCTGCAAAGACTGATATACCTTTGGTAGTCCTTAACCTAGCTGCGTTGGCAATTAATTTTTGAACAGGAAGTACTGGGAATTTCATATTTCACATGTGTATTCCTTGTGACAAGACTTTCTTTCGATACCAACAATTTTAACCCTTTGACCTTGACCTTTGAGTTTGACATACATTTGCGAAACTTTAACCTTCGCCATAAGCTGCCATACGGGGGCATTAGTGTTTAAAAAACACATCTTGTCTCCATTATTTTTAAGTGTTGGTGTCTCCATATGAGGGAGAAATTCCTGAAAGTGATGTTTTCACAACAAACAAACACATAACTAAAAATAACATAAAACATGAACATGTTGGTTGTATCTCTTGTTCTCCCTTGAATAAAAAATGATGATATAAATACTTTAATTAATTATCATAAGATTTGAAAAGGTCGTGCATCTTAAAATCGACAAAGTTCTGTGGTTGAATTAGCTATAAAAGATTACTAGCTTTTTTTTTTGCTATTCAAAACACCTTCATTAAAGTAATATACGCTATAACGTGCGCCATTTTAAAATACGGCTGGAAATTTATATATTTTGTTTACCAATAAAAGTTACGAAAATGCTGTAAATTACACCATTTAAATAAAATTCGTTATAAAGTTATCAAATTATAATTATTTATTATCCTGCAAGGAGAATAATGTCTATTTTTAAGTAAATCCACCACGTGACGCCGTCGCTACTTTTAGATTGATAAACAAACACGGCGTCAAGAAAACGAGGTAAGCCCTTTGAGATACAACTCACTTTTGACATGGATGGCGTGTTACTATTAATATAACTTATCTTTAAATGTAATCAGTATCAACCATCTATACTCTGTTATAACGCATATTAACCTTTTATTAATAATCGTTGTCAAAATGCAACGTGCCTCGTTGTCTATAATTTCCCGTGGACATACGTGTCTATATTTAGACCTACTGTTTACGCACTTCCTTTATCAATATTCATGAAAAGACTGAATTCTTGATTGCAGATATTGCTTTATTGTTCTGTTATTACAACGAGTTTTATAGTTAAATTTTGTGGAAATATTATTTTTTCATTACACTTTATGTTTTTCAAATCATTTAATCATTTTGTTTCACATACAAATCGGCATCCATACGGCGTATATTACTTTAACTATTTTTAATCATACTGTTTTCTAACATGTGCAGTTTTTCCAACAATGGATACATGTGTCATTCATTTTCAGCTTCTCAAAAAATTGCATGAAAAATAAGAGGCCCAGGGGCCACATCGCTCACCTGAGTAAATCGGCTAGGAAAAATCACAAATCAGATCAGAACTTAAAAGTTTACTGAAGGGGGAATGGCTTGAATTTAATACTACTTCAGAATGCCTTCATATTAATACAGCACATGACTTTGCTGTTCTTGATAAAAAGATTTTTTAAAAACATTTTCTTCCTATACTATCACTTATCATTGCTTTGAAGTACTTGAGAAGACGATTTTCCTATCAATTCCTATGAAATGCTTTGATCAGCCATTGTGGCCCCATCCTACCCGTGGGGGTCATAATTTGTGGTTCTTGAAAAGAAGATTTTTTAAGATTTTCCCTATATACTCCTATGTAAAACTTTAATCGACCATTGTGGCCCCGCCCTACCCCCGGGGGTCACGATTTGTACAAGCTTGAATCTACACTACCTGAGGATGCTTCCACATGAGTTTCATCTTTCCTGGCCCAGTGGTTCTTGAGAAGAAGATTTTTAAAGATTTTCCCTATATACTCCTATGTAAAACTTTGATAGACCATTGTGGCCCCGCCCTACCCCCGGGGTCATGATTGGAACAAACTTGAATCTACACTACCTGAGGATTCTTCCACATGAGTTTCATTTTTCCTGGCCTAGTGGTTCTTGAGAAGAAATTTTTTTTAAAAATGTCATAAATTTTTCACTAATTCATAATCATATCCCCTTGGAAAAAGGCGTGGCCTTTCATTTGAACAAACTTGAATCCCCCTCACCTAAGGATACTTTGTAGCAAGTTTGGTTGAAATTGGCCCGGTGATTCTTGAGAAGAAGATGAACATGTGAAAAGTTTACGACGACGACGATAACGACGACGACAACGACAGACAACGGACAAATTTTGATCAGAAAAGCTCACTTGAGCCTTCGGCTCAGGTGAGCTTAAAAGCTTTTCAAACACTGTAACCATAGTAACCTCTTTCAAAATACTTAATTGTGAATCCTACGTTTTAGCTCATTTGAACTTTTCTGGTTTCCTGATCACATTACGTCTGTCGTCCATCTGTTTTTCTGGAAAATTTTTACATTTTTAACTTCTCTAAAACCACTGGGCCAATTTTAACCAATTTACATAGAAATATGTACATTTGTATGTGAGTCTGTCCATCTGTCACAATAAATTTAACCATCGCCATCACGGTCATATTTATTGAATGAGAAGAGACAAGGCATTTGTTCTAAACATATTTATTAGTATTTACTTGTGACAATGGCATGATTTTTTTTACCCATGACCTTGAAGTTTGACCTTTTTTGCAAAAAAAAAATTACTTTGTTTTAAATTCATCATTTTGAAAGAATTCATATTATACATTCATGTATATTAAATCATGACTCTGTGACCTTTAAGCTTCACCTAATTTTCAAAATTGTTGCATTTGCTTACAACTTTTGATTGAGAAGAGAGATGACTTTCACATTTGACATGTACATTACTTGTAAAAATTCAAGATGTTTCCCAGCATGCATTGATTTTTTACCCCATGACGTTAATGCTTTACTTAATTTTCAAAATATTTAACTCTCCTAAAAGATGACAAGGCTACTGAGTAAAATGTAAGAGAAGTTCAGGGAAGACGGGGCTTTTTGCATACAAAACGTCATTTTTCGACCCCCATTTGACCACCCGGGGCAAAATCAAAATTCTGAAACCTTTCTGCACATCTACATGACACCACCAACAATCTTTCAAAAGATGATTAGACTGCTGAGCAAAATGGAAGAGGAGTTCAGGGAAAACGTGGCTTTTTGCATAAAAAACATCATTTTCGACCCCCCGGGGCAAAATGAAAATTCCGAAACCTTACTGCATATCTACATGACACCAACAGCAATCTCCCAAAAGGTGATTAGGCTGTTGAGTAAAATGTAAGAGGAGTTCAGGGAAAAAGAGGCTCTTTGCATAAAAATGTCATTTTTCGACCCCCTTTTGACCCCCTGGGGCAAATCAAAATTCCAAAAGGTTACTGCACATCTACATGACACCATCAACCATCTCTCAAAAGATGATTAGGCTGCTGAGTAAAATGTAAGAGAAGTTCAAGGAAGACGGGGCATTTTGCATAAAAAAACACCATTTTTCAACCCTACTTTGACACAACCCGGGCCAAATCAAAATTCAGAAACCTTACTGCACATGTGCATGACACCACCAACCATCTCCTAAAAGATGATTAAGCTACTGTGTAAAATGTAAGAGGAGTTCAGGGAAGACGGGGCTTTTTGCATAAAAATGTCATTTTTCGACCCCCATTTGACCCCCTGGGGCAAAATCAAAATTCCGAAAGGTTACTGCACATCTTCATGACACCATCAACTACCTCCCAAAAGATGATTAGGCTGCTGAGGAAATGTAGGAGTTCAGGGAAGAAAAGTGTGACAGACGGACGGACAGACAGACGGTCATGAGTAACAACAATATACCCGAACTTTCTTTTGAAATTGCGGGTATGAATATGTTCAAATCAACATTGTATTGGATACAGAATTCTTGGAAAAGAGGAGCAGATTGGAGTCGGGATAGAGGCCCACACTAACAGTCACACCAACAAAATGAGTGAGTAAATCTTTTGTTATATATTATATTTATCAGTTTATCACTTGTCTTAAATTATAATTTTAATCGATATATTCAATATAAATTTGACTTATTGGCATTTAAGCTGATACCTGCATTTATAATATTGCACTTTGGACATTCAGTATAACATTTATACATAAACGTAATTAGGGGAGGAACTAATAAGTTAAAAGAACTTGTTTTTAATCCTTTTGTTATGCAATTAATTATGTTCTAAACAATTTTGATATCGATATGATAATTAACACAGTCCATGTAAAAATACGTACATGTATATACACACTTGCATTATAGCACACGCATTCTTAATACAGGCTTGCAAAAAGGTTACTTATTTTATTTTTAAATCGAATTCTTGTGAACCATATTACAGGCGAGAAATCTTGTATTTTCTATAATTTTCTTAAATATTTTCATTTGAATATTTTCAAATCAGATTTATTTAGATCGGGAAAGGTACAAATTTCATCATCACCATCTTTTCCTTAAATTTAGCAATTTCTTTTCAATTTCTATTGAGAATATGTTCATACAATTAACAATATATATTTTTTTATAAATGCAGGATGTTTTTGAAGATGTATTCTAGTCTTCAAGATATACACAAATCGCGATTCTCATACATAAATAGTTTTTTGAATATTATCTGTATCTCATTTACGATTAAAACATGTTTTAACACTTTATTGAATAGTTTTGTAATACACATTATTTATCCGTTCAGACATCTATAAAAAAGACCCTTTTCAGGAAAAGTCGTTTGAGAAACGTATGCTAAATTGTAAATTAATTAAAAGTACATTTATTTTAATGCAATGAGTATTTTGATAGCGGTTACCCATCACCATCTCCTTGCTAATTTCTTTCCATATTCCTTTCATCGCTAAAACACCTTATCTTATCCTCTTTCAATGAATAAAAAGTCGGTAAAATAGTTTGCCGTGTGTTGCCACCTTTGTGACGTTTGATAATTTGTTTGAAATTCGAAAACGTTATTGTTAACAATGACATATATTTTTTAGCAGACACAAAATATCAAGATGAGAAATAAACCAATTTTGTAAAGGGAGATAATCCAAATTTACTGTAATTACCACTTAGAGTTAACAGAAATATCATGAAAAAGGGTCTGAAACGCCACTGACTTGACCGAAATAGGGAAAGTTCAAACCCATCAATACATCTCACCTCCCGACAGTGATTAAACAGTCTTACGAGCAGAATATTTTTAAGTATATAATACTGGAACATTTTACAAAATAAATTTTTATGTTCTGTTAATATTATATTATTATATTATATATTAAGTTAATTACATTCAATTAAAGGGGAAAATTAAAGATGCATTAACTTAAGGTAAGGTGCATTAACTCAATTGATTGCATAATTACCGATTATTATACCTCTACTGTTTTAAATTTATATAACATTAATACATCTATATTGTCAGACAAGAGAGCTACAGTGCCACCCGTTAAACAAGTGTATATTAGTTGTGCACAAAAATGTACCAAAAAACTGTTTATTATACCTCTACTGTAATTACTTTATATAAAATTAATACCATAAAACCGTCTGTTTCCCTGAGAAGAGACTATTTCCCTCATCTGAAGACTACTCCCTGAAAAATCAGAGCTACTCCCGGGACTACTCCCTCGTGAATATTTATTGGTAATGTTAACCAATCAAAAGTGTTCAGTGGGAGGAGAGTTAAAGGAATTGCGAGTCTGTGACGTCATGTTATTAGCAATGTAACTATGACGTCAAAACATTTCGACAAGCGATGTCAAGATCATACTTGGATTCTAGCAAAATGAAGACAATGATAATTCTTCGAAATGTCGTTGAAAATGCTTTTTAAAAATACTAAGTAATTTATTTGTTTTAGGACACAATGAAATACTTATCATACAATCTGTTAAGCCGCATGCATTTGTAAGTATGCCTCTACAGTGTTTTTTTTTAATGTCGGAATATCTGGGGAAAAAAATTAAATCTCATATGATTGTTTCGGTAAAATAAAATATTTATGGAATGGGAACTCGGGAAATAGCAAATTTATGGTTCCCCTAGCAGGAACTATTTCCGAAGCCGCCGAGGGAAATGGTTTCTTCCCTCGGGGAAACATAAATTTGCTATCTCCCTCGTACCCATTCCATAATTGTATTTATTATACTTCTGTTAAAATGTTTCCTATATAAAGTTCAGAAGGTAAAATAACTATTCTTCATAGTGTGAAAATTTCCCCGCATAGAAAGCTATACCCCGGGATATAGTTTTTGCTACCCGCCCCTTGGAAAATTTTCATGCAATGTTTGACGCTAATTTTGATTTCCAGCGTTAAATCCATAGCCTGATGATGTCATAATGACTTCAGTAGCATTGTGACGTCATCATGATTTCAGCTCATACTTGCGGTATTATCTAACTCCAAAGAAAATTTAAACCTTACAAATATAATATACATCAGTATAATAAAACATTTATCCACTGGTTGTGAGTGGGATAGCTCTTTCATCAAACCCTTGACAGAAACTATTCCCCTCGGGCAAGCCCTCGGGGAATAGTTGCCTGTCGCGGGTTTGATAAAAGAGCTATCCCACTCACAACCATTGGATAAGTGTATAATACTAGATTTCCCCGAGAAGAGATTATTTCCCTCATTTGAGGACTACTCCCTGAAAAATCAAAGCTATTCCCTGGGACTACTCCCTCATGAATATTTATTAGTAATTTTTACCAGTCAGGCGGAACGTTCAAGGAATATCGAGTATGTGACGTAATGCTATTAGCAATGTAACTATGACGTCAAAACATTTCGACATGTAATGTCAAAATTATACTTGAATTCTAGCAAAATGAAGACAATGGTACAGAACGAGTGCACTTATATGTATGGGCCCCTGTAAAATGTGAAATAATAAACAATTATTATTAGCGGGGGATCACAATTATTTAAATTTGCTTATCTTTCTAGTTACGAATCATGAAGTCTAATGCATTGAGAAACAAGAGTTTACTACGCGTAAAAAATAGCCAAATTATTCTATTATTTCTATTAGTTTCCCTAATAGATTTCTATTCAAAAAGATTGACTTCTTGAAAATAAAAACAAAAAACATTATATGAATTATTTTAATTAAATATGTCGTAAAATAATGCACATACACATGACATTGTCAACTGTCAATTATGCTTCATGAATACATTCTATTTCCAAAATGCATAAACATGATTATTCAATATAAACAACATAATTATGATTTGCTATTGCTTTAGCTTCTTATAAATACAGACCTGAAGTATTTTGACATCCATTGACAAAGTCACAAAATTCCTGGGTACAGTTGCATTCTTGTTGACATCTATCCCCATAGCTTGGGTATCTGCAGGGACTTTCACAATCTTTGCCATGAAATCCTATTTTACAACCTTATTAGAAAGACACAAGTCACATTATTTTTATTCTTTAAATTGAATACCAATTTTCATAAGAGATCAAGTTAAGTTAACTTAAGTTAACAATAAAACATAAGATACATATACATGTACATGTATTGAAATCATTATTCCAGAAGAGACCAAAGAGACTAAGGAGAAAGCATTTCATTTCGTTCCTAAAGGTTGAAGAATCAGTATACATTGTATATTACTAACAGCTATCTGCAAGGACTTTCACAATTTGTGCCGTAAAAACCTATTATTTTTATAGCCTAATAAAAAGATAAAAATTGCTACTATGTTTATAACTGAAACAAATAATGCCTCAGTAAGATCAAAGACATCGTTATCTACACAAAGGATAACGATATACTATGCATTCGAAATTTCAAAATAATGTACTCCGATCATCATCGAGGAACGATAACTCTTTAGATTATGTTTTCATTCGAAAATTCTCAAAATGAGACTTGAAAATTAAAGCTTTTCGTGTTACAATTTTCATTTCATACCTTTCAATGGGATTCAAGGTTCTTTGAAGTTCCCAGAAAGGCCAAATAAAAATTCGAAATTTTCATCCCATAAAAGTATTTGTAATCGTTATCTCCATATTCTTTTTAGTATAACATATCTAAAGAAATTGAAGTTCATTTTAATCTAACCATTGATAAAAATGTTTATTCACATGATATGAAATCAAAAGAGATTAATGGTGTTTTGCAATGATAGGGATACCTTGCTATGCATTGTAAAATAATCGTAGTAAATAGAAGATATTAAAATACCTTACATGTATAAAAAGTGTGCAATTTCATTAAAAGCCTGGGTAACTATGATTTTTATTTTTAAAATGTGTATGTTAATCCAATTTGTATTTGAAAATACAAAGTAGATGTTTTTATTCGCTTTTCATGAAAAGTTATTTCAAATTAACTTGTTTCCTCTATATAGTATAGTTTACTTTAAATACTAGTATAAAGTTCGACGAATTTTTGTGGGAACCTGAGGATCGGAGTACCTTAAGGAGGCTCATTACACCACTTTTTGATGACGTACTACACAAAAAATTAAACCTCCATTGTGTCGACCGAATTGCTCAGGGGACAATTTGTCTAGAGACCTCTATAATATGACCCTGACCTTTAAAACGCTTTAAAAATATATGAAACATGCGGTGTTGTAAACAGTGAAACAAAGTAACGGATTCATTACGCATAGACCAAGAAGAATTGCTTTTAGGCAGAAACAGAAAAAACAACAGTCAAATCTTCGCCAAACAAGTAATGTCAATTTCATAGCCATGCATGCAGTGAACTCTATCAATCACTAACATGTATGTATGGAGGAAATTCGAGTTAAAATCTACAACCTTGTTGAAATTAAAATTTTATTTTATTGCGCTATTTACTGTGTTGGTGTTAATTAATATATTTATTTTATTGATTTAATATATACTCTGACAATTTAAAGCTTTATTCTGAATTTTAGATGTAATGTCAAACGTTCCATAGTGTTTTGAGTCTTGGCTAATTAGGAAAGATAACTCTTGATAGTGGACTTTTTATACCAAATATTTTTTAAATTGGATTTTTCATTTCCAATAAACTTTCTTCATTCAATTTGACTCATGTAATTCATTAAAATACATTCCTTGTCTCTTAAGAACACATTTTTTAAATGTTTTATGCATAGATTAAAAAGATAATGACATTAAATGTTTTCTAGGAGAAAATTATTTTTTTCTAATAAAATTATTATTAGGTATTATGAGGTATTTTCACTGTGTGTACTTGTCTTAAGAAGATGCCCATCATTTGACACTGAAAGTTCTGAAATTCTGTGAATAATAAACCTGAAATAAAAAATTTCAATAAATTAAAACAAAAACTAAAAAAATCTTTAAAAAATATTTATGATATCAATACCCCCATCTGGATATTTGACATCTACATTTTAAGTGGTGCTGTATTGAAATCTAAAATAAACTGTGGATGTAATGAGCCACCTTAAAAAGAAAACTTCTCGGAAAAAGTTACATTTCAAATCAATAGTCATAATTTATTTGTCACAGTGTGTATGTCTACGTTTTGAGTACATTAACAGTGAAACCGAAGGAGATTAAAGTTTTTTAGGTCACCTGAGTAAACTCAGGTGACCTATTGCTATCTGTTTTCGTCCGTCGTCGTCCGTCGTGCGTTAACATTTGAACATTTTCAGCTTCTTCTCTGAAACCACTGAACCAATTTCAACCAAATTTGGCATATAGCATCTATGGGTAAAGGAAAACAAACATTGTGAATTTCATGGTCCCTGCCCCCCTACCCCTGCCTACCCATGGGGGTGGAGCAAAAACCACTAAAATAAGTGCAATCTTTAAAAATTTTCTTCTTTACTCCTGGACATCAAGCAGTCAAAATGTTGGAATGATTGTAATTAGCATTAAGTCTTCTACCACAATTGTGAAATTCATGGCCCCAGGGTCAGGGATTCTAGTGCTAGGGCGGGGCTTAATAGGTTATATAGTGAAAATGCATTTTTTCTTTGATATTCTTCTTTTCTGCTCCTGGGCATTAAAAAGATTAACAAAGTGCATAGTTGAATTAAAAATGACTGCCTCTTCCAAAATTATGAAGTTAATGACCCCAGGGTCAGGGGTTCTAGTGCTAGGGCGTGGCCATATAAGTTATTATAGTGAAAATGCAGAAATTCTTTGATATTCTTCTTTTCTGTTTGCGGGCATTAAATAATTTTACCAAGTGCAAAGTTATGTTGAATAAGGCTGCATCTTCTTTAAAATTGTGAATCTGATGGCCCCAGGGTCAGGGGTTCTAGTGGCAGGGCGGGGCTATATAGATTAATAGTGAAAATGCATTATTTCTTTGATATTCTTCTTTTTTGCTCCTGGGCATTAAATATACTAACCAAGTGCATAGTTATGTTGAATAAGGCTGCCTCTTCTAAAATTGTGAATCTAATGGCCCCAGGGTCAGGGGTTCTAGTGGCAGGGCGGGGCTATATAGATTATATAGTGAAAATGCATTATTTCTTTGAAAATCTTCTTCTTTGCTCCTGAGTATTAAATAAACTAACCAAGTACATAGTAATTTTGAATAAGGCTGCCTCTTCCAAAACTGTGAATTTCATGACTCTTGGGTTGGGTGTTCTGGTGTTAGGGTGGGGCTCTATTGATTATATAGTGAAAATGCATAAACTCTTTAAAAATCTTCTTTTCTGCACCTGGGGTATCAAATCAATGAACTGTGTACATAGTTATGAGGAGCAAGGATGCCTCTTTGAGATTTGTGAATTCCAGGTCCCCTGGGTCAGGGCTTCTTGTGTTACAGTTAGGGCGGGGCTCTAATGTTTATATAGTGAAAATGCACAAATTCTTTGAAAATCTTTTCCTTTGATCCTGGGTATTATGGCAATGATCTTAGTATATATTTATGACGAAGAACGCTGCTTCTTCCAAAAAATGCTTAATTTCCTGGCCCCTCGGACAGAGGTACTTGGGAGGGGGGGGGGTCTGAAAATGATTTGATGCTTTGAAATCTGCACTTTGGTATTAATCAACAACATGATGATATAAAATTTATAAAATTCCCAAAATTTTGAAAGATGTGACCCCATGGTCAGTGGTTCCTGTGGGATGGGGTGCACAACTGATAATGATAACGTGGAAATGCATTTTCCCTTTGTTACTGTGATCTACATGTACCTCTGGGTATTACTAACCAAAGTAAACATGCTGAGTTTATAATTATGATAAGCAATGGTGCCTTTTTCAAAATTGTGAATTTCATGGTCTCTGGGTTAAAACATGAATCAAATTCAATTGTTGGAAAGTTGTTGCATTATACTCAGGTGACCTATAAGGCCCATGGGCCTCTTGTTTTAATTGGAATTTTAAAATGAGCACTTGAAGTTGGCAAAAAAGGAATTTCTCTGTTACACATACAACACATTATTGCATGATTTCTGGACAGGCTAGCAAATAAGTAAAATTATGGGTTTTTTTTATTAATGTGATTTAAAGAATAATTCAATTAGGCTTTGTTTGGAACACTCCTGTCTGAAGATAGAACTTCATAAAATCCTAGAAAAAGAAGGAAACCTGTCTTTGACAACATGGTTCATAGTTAAGAATAACGACTCGAAGTCAGCTCAGATGGTTAAACTACCGTGCTATTTTTTATTGTTGTGATACAACTCCACAGGGCATAATACTTTTTCAGTCTTCAATTCTCTCCTTACATAACAAAACCTGATGGATTTGAAAGCAACAGAGTTTATTGTTTATTGCGCATCATACCTTACTGAAAAAAATCCCCAATATTATAAATGTTAGAGTTCCTGATAGACTATTTTAATTGATGGTCAACTATTTGAAAATAAGATTTTATGTTCATTGGATTGATTGATTGATTGTACGAGTGTTGTCCGGTAAAATTGTTGACAAAATGTTTTTCTTGTAAAGTAATGGGCGCACTAAGCTGAAGTTTTCAGTAAATAATAATTCCTCATATTTAAGTGCATTATAATTTTGTTGATAATGTATAGACAAAAATAAAGTTTTTATAATACGGCAAAAAAAGGTTATATTAGAGAATACACAAGTATTAATTCGAAATAAAAGTTTTAAATACATTATACTGGGATGAGAATTATCCTAATTGGATTCTTAAATCCTTCTTTTTTTTCTTTTTAAAAATTTCAAGTTATTTGGTTAATCTTTGACAGTTTCTGGAGCATTCGAAATGGGAAAATGGTAAACACAATACACAAAAAATGGCGCACCGGAGAGCAGTTCAGTTTGATTAGGATGTTGTTATGACACCTTAAGAGACCTTAAATGAATACAGAAGAAAAAATATGAAAAATGTCACCAGATCTGTAGTATACAAATGAAATCAAAGTTTTCTTAGCGAAATCTTTTTTGATCGAGTCCCCAGGTAGTACAAAACATAAGGGCAAAGTGATATTGTAATATCGAAAGACGCTGTCACTGTTGACCGTCGATATAAGATTCTCTATTAGTTGAATGATAGTGAGAGTACTGTCAGTAACTTGCTAATAAATCTTCAAAAGATCGCATGTGTGTGCAAGATTGGTTCCTAAATTGTTTATGGAGACTCAAGTTTGTGAATCAATGGAATGTCTAAATTTAAGTTGGACTTATCTAACTTTATTTTTAGCAAAGATGAAACATGAGGCTGTTTTAGACACTTTGACGTTATCACCCGTGTGCCGTAGGGATATACAATACATAACATAAAACCTCACAATTTCTTTATTTTATGTATATATCTATTTGAAATTTGCTCTGTATATTCATAATATATGTACAAAAGATTAGTGAAAATTTCAGAACGCAGTGATGATTATTTTTCAAACTAGACAATTTGTCCACAATTTTACCGGACAACCCTCGTATATTGTTTAACGTCCTTCTTGAGAATTTCTCACTCATATGGAGACATTAATCCCTGTTGAGATTCTGCTAGGCTAGATATTTGGACTGACGCCGTCGCAGAATCCCTGGACGACTACTAATAATTCATGTCTGGAGATTAAGTCCCAACTTCAGTCGGTTATAGCAAGAATTATTCGCCTAGACCACACTGCCGTTCGCTTCAATTAAGTCATTTAGTTGTTTATTTGACTCTCTGTCACTACTATTTCTACATAGCTTACCATTTAGGCATGTAAATCCCAACATAAAAATATTCACTGAAATCTCAGTTCAAAATATGGCTCCCGTGACGAAATTGTTTACCTCCTCGAATAAAAGAGTTCCTATAGTCTGTTTTTACCCTATGTTATTCTGAACCAAGTCTACTGTGACTATTGAACATCACATAGGGTAAAAACAGACTATAGGTAAACAATTTCGTCACGGAAGCCATATTTTGAACTGTGATTTCAGTGAATATTTTTATGTTGGGATTTACATGCCTAAATGGTAAGCTATGTAGAAATAATAGTGACAGAGAGTCAAATAAACAACTAAATGACTTAATTGAAGCGAACGGCAGTGTGGTCTAGGCGAATAATTCTTGCTATAATCGACCGAAGTTGGGACTTAATCTCCAGACATGAATTATTAGTAGTCGTCCAGGGATTCTGCGACGGCGTCAGTCCAAATATCTAGCCTAGCAGAATCTCAACAGGGATTAATGGAGACATCACCGTATGCCGGTGAAGGGCTTTAAAGTTTGACCTATACTCAGGGCCATTGAGCACTGAGGGTTCTTCTTTTTAGTGCCAGCGCCTACCGTGGAAGGGGACCTAGGTTTTTAAGGTCATATCCGAAAGACCCGTGACTTTCACTTCTAGTGCCGAGCGCTTGGCGAAGGAACCGTCACTATCTTTGTCTTAGGTATGACGCGGCGCTGTGAACGAAATTCGAACCCAGGCCTCCCGATCACGAAGCGAACATTCTACCACTAGGCTACCGTGACCGGTCATGTTCATTGGAAAATAAGATGTATTTGATTATAAATTTTAAGCTGTCTTAAATAATATTGGATTTCAGTCAATCAGTGAGCTAGACGTTATATAATAAAAATAATAATAATGAAAGAATTAAAAATATAATATATTATCGACTTCTTGAAAATTATGTTTTCTAACTGCATATAGATTTAACAAAAACTACGCAACTATGATTCGCTGTTGTTTTAACTTTTGTATACAGACCTGAACTATTTCGACATCCAGTGACAAAGTCACAAAATTCCTGGGTACAGTTGCATTTTTGTTGACATCTGTCCCCATAGCTTGGGTATCTGCAGGGACTTTCACAATCTTTGCCATGAAATCCTACTTTACAACCTTATTAGAAAGACACAAGTCACATTATTTTTATTCTTTAAATTGAATACCAATTTTCATAAGACATCAAGTAACTAAAGTTAACAGAAAAACAAAATACATGTACATTAATTGAAATCATTATTCATGAAGAGACCAAGGAGAAGGATTTCCTAAAAGTTGAAGAATCAGTAAACATTGTATATTACTAACAGCATGGTGTTCTAAAAAAATTATCTATGTTTTTAATTATTGTTAGAGATATTATAGAGAAATAATAATAGTTACCGTTAACAAGTTGAATGCACAGGTGCAACAGCATTGACATGATAGTGATAGATGTTTTTACCTCCATCTTTAATATTAGGCATTTTGACAAGGAAGAGATATAAACTGTAATGTCGCTGCGAAAATCTATTTTGTCTTTTCCTGCTTTGCATGATATGGGAAAAAACGATGCTCTAATAAATAATATTTGTAGCTATATTTAATAAAATGATACATTTGTCATACATGAGCATCTTTCCCTGCTCTATGTCAATTTTATTGTTTTGGACAGTAAAATTTAGTTTAGAATTTGTGACAAAAGGAATTTGCCCTTACTGAGGATGAAAAGTCACACATAGGATGAAATTCGTGCCGGTGTAACGACGAAAAGTGACCGGGGGTCATTCTTCTACGTAGAAATTTGACCCCCTGGTCAATATTCTTCGTAAAAAATGGCCCACTTTTTTGTAGAAATTATGGCCTTGGGGTCGTTTTCTCTGTGTGCATTGTAGAAAATGACTCCGTAGAATAATGACCCTTTCTCATTTTTGATGCAATAACATTCGTTTTAGTAGGAATATTCTTGCTAGGCTAATGCATAATATCAAGCAGCTTTATGATACGGAGTGTTCGTTTTTGAAAGCCTTTAAGCTTTAATAAAATAACAAATTCAAAGCTATACTATGCCTTACATTAATAATACAAACCGTTTTATTCGCACTAAAGGATAACAATACTAGTACCTATTAAAATGTTCTAAGGCTATTAGAGCAAAGATACGCGAATTCATAGATTTGTTTATTACATTTTATACAGTACGTTTCCACAGTTGTCAACTAAACTTTAAAAAAGTCATTTTTCTAGCCGATGTCAGTAAAAAAAACACTAAGAAGTTTCCATGATTGTAAATCTCTTTGATTTTACCCTTGATGAATAATTTGCAAAAATCAAAATAAAGTTTTATTTTAAAAAAGTTTAACATTTTTGATCCCTATTTTTAAAACTGGAGCGATAAAGGGCGCTTGCTTAGAAAATTTGATCTTATAAAAATATTTAGTTTCCTGTGAGTGCATTTTCAAACTTCTCATAAGAAAATAGAGATGGTTTAGTTTGTAAAAATAAGTACTAAATTATATTGCCTTTGACTTATGATACCGGGGAAACAAAAACGAGTTTGCTCAAACCTTAAAAAAGTCTGTTGTCTTTTGCTAGTGTCAACAAAACCGTTACAAAATGGGGGTTGTAGCATAAACAGTTTTAACAGCCCGGTTACAGGCCGCAGCTACAAAATACCAGGGAATTTGTCCTGTCATACTGACAACAGCATTTATCTCATCAGTTGCAAAGTTTGCTCCAAACAGTATATTGGTGAAACAGGAGATCTCCGCAGGAGAGTAAATAACCACCGTTCGACCATTAGGACCAAAAAGCTCAATGAACCCGTTGGAGAACATTTCAACCTTGAGGGTCACAAATGGGAGGACATGACATTACTGGTGATTGACCATAACCCAAGATGGACAGACACTCAGAGAAAAAGCAAAGAAAAATTCGTTCTGGATGCACAGATTGAAGTCATTCCGCCCTAATGGTATCAACAAACTGAATGACTTCACCAGAATGAACGTAAACTAGACCCAATTCCTGATGATACTAAACAAGATTATTCTCTCAATTTCGTGAAAACTCTACAGTTTATTTGCGTCAACAACTCTCGAACAACCCACATAACTATGTATTGCTTACGCCTTTGTTAATTGTTAATAATTTGTTAATAACCCTGCTATATTATTATTATTATTTTTATTTCTTTTTCTTAATCAAGTATATTACACCATTTTGAAAGAATGAAACAATGTACGATTTACTGATTGTCGTAATTGATTAGCATAATTAATTCGTTCAATTATGTAAATTGCACTTCACCCGAGTATACCCGATAGACCGGACGTATTTCATAGCGGTCCGAATTTCTTTCTTTAGTAGTGTTCTTAAAATTTTCCAATTCAACATGTAATTAAGTATGTAAATATATAGTGTTTAGTAGCTTAGTAGTAGTGCTAGTTGTTTTTGTTTTGCTATTTTCTTTGTTCTTATGACTTTTTAACTTTTTTCTTTGTCCTGAGGAAGGGACAGGGCGTCCCGAAAATTTGAAAATTTTTATTGATCGTGTCGTTGGTCATTTTTAGTGCTTCATATGAATTTCCATCCGTGACCTTGTATCTACTTGGTAGATCCTACATTTAGGATATACAGTGTTGTTGGTTTTTTTTTAGTGCTTATATATATAATTTACTGCCGTCACGAGAAAAGGGCCCTTAAGGTCAAATTTTCATAAAATGACTTTTTTGAGAATTTCGATAGCCGGACTCTTTCTGAATGCAAATATACATTTTTGAAAATATCTCTCTTTTCAATATTTTATGAGCATTTTAGTGAGGCGCTCCAAAAACAACTTTGACGTTACTTACTGAAAACGTAATGACGTCGCCTGCGACTTTTTCAATTCTTAAAATTACGTTATTTAAATAACCTCAATCGTTTTGAGAATTTATAACTTGAGAAAGTATTTTTTTCTTCCAAGCGACTAGTATGTAAACATTCCTTAGGAATTTCGTACATTATTATTTTTATACTATTTTAGAGCAGATCTAGTTATTTCGTAAAAGGGGGGGGGTCTAGACAGAATCTAGGAATAGTTTATACATGTAACATAATCAGTAGGGGAAAAATATTTGTTTAAATCCATACAAATTATTCTTTTTTATAAAATAATCTAATTTTTATTTATAAAATATTTAAAGCACTCGGAAACTTAAAGATTAAAGGAAATATATACAGAGAGAGAGAGAGAGAGAGAGAGAGAGAGAGAGAGAGAGAGAGAGAGAGAGAGAGAGAGAATCCCATGCAGAATGGCACCGCGAGCAAAACGGGGCACCCCTCGCAAAAAGCACATTCATCCCGATATTTAATAAAGTCATATGAGTCAGCATTCACTCACCAACACACACGCACGTAACTTTATTCCCTTATACTGTTACGATAGGATGAAAAACACAAAATGTACATGTGTATTTTCTGTATCATCGAAAAATTCAATTGGAAAATAAATTTGTATAGGCCAAGATATGTAAACTTGTTTTTAAAAACGTTTATTCCGTTTATATATAAGCATACTATACGTTCGCTATTTCCATGCAAGCTGATTTTAAAACTTTTACTTTTTTGAATATTTTATTTAAATTTTTTTTTAAAAAGCTCTAAGGTTCCATTCTTTCATCTTCCCAAGTCAAGAGTTTCTGATCCGCTCCGCTCCACATAAACCCTTGACCGAATAGGCGAATTTTTGGGGTTAGAAATGCGTTCTCTGAATGGCCTCATGCAAGTTTGCATGAACCATTCAAAATCATTGTTTTATTTAAACTGAAACTACATCGTAAACAGAAAAACACGCCAGTTTTAGTCCCAAAGATTTCTCATTTTTTTAGTTGAGTAATATTGAATTTATTACCGACTGCCAATATTATCTCGAATTCGCTGCTGAATTCATTTACTCTGATTGGCTAATAGCAGAGGTGAGGAGAGTTCAAAATATGTAATCTCACTAGATGGCGTGACGGTAAACCCCGTCAAACTTCGCCTATTCGGTCAAGGGTTTATGTGGAGCGGAGCGGATCAGAAACTCGGTTACAAATATTTCTGCATCTTTACTTTTTTTAAAAAAAAACAATGAGCTCACTAAATGATACCCCCCGCCTCCCATATGTTTATAATGGCAAAGTCCATGTTTTGCTGTGGCTAGGAAACCCACGATATTTGTCGGATCAAAAAATAAAATAGGAGGTGCACAATGGCAATATGTAATAAAGATTCTGTGAAAGTTTCATTAAATTTCACTCAGCGGTTTAAGAGGAGTTGAGGATAAGAGATGGGTACCCCAAAGCGTAACAGACGGACGGACGGACGTACAGACGGACGGACGGACGGAATTAACGATTACTATATACCCTCCCGCTTTTCAAGCGGGGGGTATAAAAAAATTGTGGCACCTGTTTAACTTGAACACAACATTTGTATATATTTTCCAAGGGCCGCTACTATGATCAGAAAAAAAAAAGATTTATGTATTTTGTATGATATAATCAAAAGGGATGGTGAATTGTGCTGTTTTTTTCTCTTTCTTATATATGTACACTAAACGCCGTGCTTGACTTTTCTTAGCTGCAGAAAAGACAAATATGTAAAACCATAACGTTACAGATCTGCAGCTAGACTTTTCTGTGCGAAATTGCAGTTCCATTAAAATTTTGACGAAATCTATTTGAAACTGAAACTGAATAAATACTAGTATATTTTTACGCAAGAACGACAGGCCCGTAGGAAGCCATATTAGGTGTGTGTGCAAGGGGGGGGGGGGCTATATTTTTTTCAGTTGTGGGCACTTTCAACCACCAAAATTAATATTCCTTGACAAGCAAAACAAAATCTTTCACGCGTCCATGAAATGTCATCTATTCATTTTTTCCTCCGTAACAATTATAATTACTAATTAACTTGACACCTTATAGGTTTTTCACATTTCGATGCGATTGTCTTATCCACTAATGAAATATTCCGTCCAGCACACGTTCATGCTTTTTGTATGAGGCGATGCTTTTAATTAAGTAATAAAATACCGCTCTAATTTGACTCTCATTCGCTTAAAATATTTATGCAAACCATTGTTTTCCTAGTTATTACTTCAAACATACCAAACATATAAAAAAAACCCACACATTTGACTCGTAACTTCTCCTGTCTCCACACACTCATTTGAAAAAAGATAATTTGTTTTTATTCAAACTCTCGTGTAAATGAGCAAATTTATTGTTTTTATTCATATGCACGTTTTTAACTAAAAGCGTTACAAATTCATCTGTAAAAACTATCGCTTTCTATTTCTTGCCAACATTTTATGCAAAATCGTTAATGATGTCACAAACGGCATTAATTGCTCTTGTTTTATGAGAAAAATGAAAATTCTAGTTTCACTTTTGAACGCTCTGCACACGAAAAATGCGCGATCCCTGCTAAAAAATGTAACGCGTTACACGCTTAAAATACCTTTTATTTGGGTTTTAAAATTCTACTTTTTGCATAAAAATTATTTAAATGTTACTTTCTTACTAGAATCTGGTAGTTCTATTGAAATTCTATCCATTCATACCAAATTCATCCATATTGCGAGTATATTTTTTTAAAAACACGGATGAGTTTAATAGGTCAGATTCTAAAGTTGTAAAATGTCACCAACATCGCGCGTAACGTCTGAGTAATCAAGCAATATTCAAAATGACCAACATGTACTTTTTACGGTCGACAAATCCTTTCTCTTAGAATATAGAGCGTTTTGATCATTTACTTAAGTAAAATATATTCAGATATTTATATCCTCTACCTTCTATATATCTTGAACAAATATAGGTATATTATCACGGATTAACATATTTTGTGCAGATTTGTTCTAATTTTGCATTAAACTGCATGCCCATGCATGTACATGTACGCATGCTCAATGAACTTTAGCAGGAAAAATTTGTTGACATCGTTAAAGTTCAACAGAAGGAAACAATATAAGTATTTTCCTAGGTTGATGTTCAATCATGAAATGTTGGTAGTAAAGTCTTTGTCGGGGAAATAATTATTACAGGTTAAATAATCATTAAAAAAGATCTTTAAACTCTAAAAAGTTTATTGTACACTTTCATACTGCATTGATGTTTTAAGTTAAGGGGGTTGAATTAGCACCGGAGACATTACTACATGTACACTGTACATCATGCAACAGCCTGATTCAGCGATTTTATAAATGACCGAAATTATGTTGTTTTCAGGAATCCAGAACTCCAGAATCTTCTTTAGTACATGTAGATAAATAATGCATAAAAAATAATGATAAGTTGGAATGCTTTAAAAGTGTTTAAATTAGGTAGCTATTTAATTCATTCTATAAATAAAAGAGAAGTAATTCAGGACAATTTTCACTGCATCGCTATTTAAAAAATACCTTAGTGTAATGTTAAATTTTTCTTGCATGTGCATCATGATGAAACAGCTGGACATTAAATTAAAAAAAATATCTTCAAAAACTTGTTTGTTTGACTTTTTAAAATGAACCGACTAAAATCTTTTTAAATCTTCCAAATTATTAATTCCAGAATTTTCTCATCCTATCAACCGTATTAGAAATGCCTTCAATATTTTTCAACACTGAAAATTTTCGACAAAAAAATATTCGACCTACCTACCGATGCAATTTTTTAACCCGAATAGGGAGAGGGCAAACAAATTTCATTTTAAAACGGCCTTACCCTAACAAAAAAATACTATAGTTAAATATAGTTAACTATAGTTTACTATAGTTTACTATAGTTAACTATAGTAAATCAAAGTGTCAAAGTTTTTTCAAAGTGTCAAAGTTTTTGTCAAAGTTTTTCAAAGTGTCAAAGTTTTCGCCAAAGTTTTTCAAAGTGTCAAAATTTTGTCAAATTTTTTCAAAGTGTCAAAGTTTTCGCCAAAGTTTTTCAAAGTGTCAAAGTTTTCGCCAAAGTTTTTCAAAGTGTCAAAGTTTTCGCCAAAGTTTTTCAAAGTTTTCCATAAAGTTTTTCAAAGTATCAAAGTTTTCGATAAAGTTTTTCAAAGTGTCAAAGTTTTCGTCAAAGTTTTTCAAAGTGTCAAAGTTTTCGCCAAAGTTTTTTAAGGTGTAAAATTTTTCGATAAATTTTTCCAAAGTATCAAAGTTTTCGATAAAGTTTTCCAAAGTGTAAAAGTTTTCGATAAACTTTTTCATAGTTTCAAAGTTTTCAATAAAAATTTTCAAGTGTTAAATTATCCAAGTTTTCGATAAAGTTTTTCAAAGTGTCAAAGTTTTCGATAAAGTTTTTCAAAGTTTCAAAGTTTTTGATTAAGTTTTTCAAAGTATCAAATTTTTCAATAAAATTTTTCAAAGTGTCAAAGTTTTCGATAAATCTTTTAAAGTATCAAAGTTTTTGATAAAGTTTATCAAAGTATCAAAGTTTTCAATAAAGTTTTTCAAAGTGTAAAAGTTTCATAGTTTCAAAGTTTTCGATATAGTTTTTCAAAGTTTTTCAAAGTGTCAAAGTTTTTGCCAAAGTTTTTCAAAGAGTTAAAGTTTTCGCCAAAGTTTTTCAAAGTGTCAAAGTTTTTTTTGCCAAAGTTTTTAGATGTTTTAAAGTTTTTGATAAAGTTTTGAAAGTGTTAAATTATACAAGTTTTGGATATAGTTTTTCAAAGTATCAAATTTTTTTTATAAAGATTTTCACGGTGTCAAAGTTTTCGATAAAGTTTTTCAAAGTGTCAAAGTTTTCGATAAAGTTTTTCAAAGTGTCAAAGTTTTCGCCAAAGTTTTTTTAAAGTGTCAAAGTTTTCGATAAAGTTTTTCAAAGTGTCAAAGTTTTCGCCAAAGTTTTTCAAAGTGTCAAAGTTTTCGCCAAAGTTTTTCAAAGCGTCAAAGTTTTTGCCAAAGTTTTTCAAAGTGTCAAAGTTTTCGCCAAAGTTTTTCAATGTGTCAAAGTTTTTGCCATAGTTTTTCAAAACGTCAAAGTTTTCGTCAAAGTTTTTCAAAGTGTCAAAGTTTTTGTTAAAGTTTTTCAAAGTGTCAAAGTTATCACTATTATAGTAAATCAAAGTTTTCAAAGTGTCAAAGTTATAACTATAGTTAACTATAGTAAACTATAGTTAACTATAGTTAACTTAAGTATTTTTTTGTTAGGGTACGGGAATTTTTCAGCAACCGCTGGAATTAAAAAACACACACTGAATTGTGAAAAGGAAAGATCACACAGACACTTAAAGGAGATTAAATTACATAAGAACCTGTCTTAGCATATAATTAAAACAACATTCCTTTGTTCTGCTGGGAAGAGTTTCTCTCAAGTAGATGTTTTTACGTCGCATTTACCTTGTTGACTTTAGAAGCATCTTTTGACGTTACGTCATAAGAGAGATAAGGGAGGTTTTTGCTTGGGTCGTCACACACACACACACACACACCCTCTCACACACCCTCACACACACACAAACACATATATATATAATTTTATATATATATAGATCCGACATTTAGGATATACAGTGTTGATGGTGTTTAAGTGCTTTAGAAATATATACATGTATATATATATACATGCATATATATATATATATATATATATATATATATATATATATATATATATATATATATATATATATATATATATATATATATATATATATATATATATATATATATATATATATATATATGCATGTATATATATATACATGTATATATTTATAAAGCACTTAAACACCATCAACACTGTATATCCTAAATGTCGGATCTACCAAAGTTGAAAGTTGTTTAAAGTTGATGTCACACAGGTGAAAATAATTATAAAATAAAAAGAAAATGCAGTTTCCAAATTTCATTTAACACAAGCGCTTTCTGGATTTCATAATCCGTCTTCAGGTGTACATATTTGAACTGATTGATTTTATATATATAAAAGAATAATCAGGTTATACTTTAAGTGTTTATGGTGCTTATTAAGTAATTAAGTAAATCATTTGATCAACACCATGCCATGTCATACCATTTACAATAAAACAATGCTTAAGAGACCAATTTGTGTTGTTAGTAACAGAGATCATTCTTGCATATTTAAATGGAACATGTACGAATGATAAATTAATTCATATATTTTGACCAAATAAAATGTTTAGCGTGCTTGAATTTACTTCAACTGAGTAATAAACAACTTAGGATTTAATATAAGGTGTAGAGGCAGCTCACTTTACATAGGCGTCGGAACCGGGGGGCTGGGGGGGGGGGCTCAGCCCCCCCCCCACTTTTTTTCCAAATATATACTTAGTATAGACATTGACCATATCTTCGTTGGTTTAGCCCCCCCCCCCCCCCCGGCTTTCCACAGATACGTCTAAGTATAGGTTAAAATTGGGGAAAATGGTGGTGTATGGAAAAAATTGTGGTACTGAAGTTGGAACCCCCGAAATAGGACTTTTGTGTGTGGTAAAATGGACATTTTCTTTTTTTTTTATTTATTTATTTTTTTTTTTGCTTGTCAGGTTTTTTTAAGGTACAAATTTTTTTTTTTTACACTTAGCCCACCCCCCCCCCCACTTTCAATTTGCTTCCGACGCCAGTGCTTTACTTTGTGAAAATACCATAGAATCAATGGTAAAATTGTAGGTTCCCAATGAAATCAAGGGATTTGATTATAACTTGTGTGTATTCATAAAAATTCATTCTCCAAACCTGATTATTTAATTATCTAGCTTAAAAAGTAGAAACATTACTCAGTATATTTATTTCTTTTCTAAATACTGTTTATCCTTTATTTGATCATCTTTTAGCGTTCTGAAAAAAAAAAATTTTTGTTCAGTATGATAAGAGAGGCAAAAACAAAATTAATATATGCAGACTGTTTATGCAATATCGAATTGCATGACCGCACCTTCGGGTATTTAACACTTGACGATAGGTATAGCAAACCGAAAGTAGAAATCTTCAAGATTTGCAACAAGTTTCCTCGTACACTTGAACTATAAAGGTAAAAGTCTGTTAGTATTGGACATTTATATATTTTGAGTTAAAAAATGTTATTTCAGAGCCTTTAGTATAAAGGGAGCACTAGTATCCTTTTCTTACTGATAATTAACATTGATGAAAACAATCATGAATTTTTAGTTTCGTTTTTTCAACAGGGTAGCCTTCATATAATGTCTTGTATTATTAAACCTATAAAAATATGATTAATATAGAGAGAATGTGAGTAAAAAAGTTCTTTAAATCAAAAAAAATAACTACTATGGAAATGCCATTCTTTAAAAAAAATGATAAAAGATTGTAAGTTGTTTTTGTTGGCTTTATTCACGTATTGCATACAATTAGAAATATATTGAAGGAATGAAGAAGTGTAACATATTCACCTGACTTGTAAGTCACGCCCGTTTACCCTCAGATGACTAACATTTTAGTCAATATTGGATTCATTAATACTGTTCATCGATATTGCTCATGATGCATATTTTTGTAAGAATTCCAATATCTGTAATTGGTACTGATTTACATCACATAGTTCAATGATTCGTTGACGACTTTTGTATGGTGAATAAAATGAAAAGATTCGAATTCCACAAAAACAGGCATATTTTCTGGTCAAAGCCACTATATCGTAGAGGTTTAACAATATTTGATATACTTAGTAAATCATTCGGTTATTTAGGAAATAACTACGGCTCGCCAAATTCACTAAAAAACACAATTTCACAGTTGATTAACTAGGTTTCTAGACTGTAAACTATAGTTTACAAACCGTGAACTATAGTGAACAATTCGCTAAATTTTGTTTCCATCTGTAAAACTATTTTAACTGAGTTTATTTATCTGTAATAAAACGTTAACAATAGATTTTGTTGATAAATATACATTCACGTCTGTAAACTATAATTTACAAATCGTGAACAATAGTTAAGAGTTGTTTATCATAGTTTCTCAATTCGTGAAACTATATTTATCAGATTGTTTACTATAGTTAAGAGTTGTAAACCAAAGCTTACAAATTGTGAAACTGTTTAATAGTTATCAGATAATCTATGTTTTGTAATCGCAACTGATTGTTTTTCAGTGTTAAGTACAGTTAACGGTTCTGAAACATAGATTATCGCATTACAAACTATAGTTAACAACCGATAAACCTAGTTTATCGACTGAAACTTTGTTTAGCTCATTTTTGTGAATTTGGCGTGCCAAAAATAAAACAAAAATTGCCTTTCTAGTCTGAAATCTAAATTACGCCCATAAAGTTCCTATCCATACCCGGTATACAAAATAGAGAAAACATAAATTTTACAATATAATGAACTTTGTTCACGTAAAGATGAGCAAACGTTCTACATCAGTGACAAGTCTTTACGAAGTAATCATTGGTTGAAATTTGATTTAATAGGTTAATTGTCCCTCCCTAGCTGTTTCCCTGAATACAAATATTTTCATATATTTCAAATTCGTGACATTCTACCGACTTCCCGTTCAAATCAAAGCTTTGAACATATCTGGCGGAAGTTGTACATGTACCTTGCACTGTTTCGTCCGGTGACGAATGGCACGAGCTAAATTCGGAATCAAAGTTACATTCAAATTCCTTCCTTTGACCAGATCTTCTGTCTCTCCTCACCATGATGATTATTACCAACACAAATATTAAAATGAAAGTAAAAGTAAGAGATCCTCCAATAATAATTATTGTTTTAATTTTTTCCATGAAAGTACGTGAACTTTCCTGTGAAGTTTCATTCCACACAGAGATAGTATCTTGGATTTCTGAAAGAGACATATTTAAAACTAAACATGACTCGTTATTAGGTATAAACTATATTTGATAATACAGTCTACGATATCAGCACCGGAGTATCTGCTTTCGCATTTAATTTTTACATCTAACTGCTTTTGGCATGGAATGGCGACCCACGGTTCGACTCGTTTTCTTGGATTACCTTTGTTTACATTTTATTATAGTCTCATAAGTGTATTCTTGTTTGTTTGTATAGGGCTGTCATATTGGGATTTTTTAATTTTACGCATGGTGGTAAATACAAAAATTACAAAATTTTTGAATTTACTACCACTCGATTAACTCGAAAATTACAGTGTGACACTGCACTAAACCGTGTAACTGTTGAAGGTTTCTTTGAAAAGTAGAAAACACTTGCTGTGGCCTTCAACTCGACATTTAGCTATATCGTAGACATATTGTCCATTAAGAATGGTAATTTCCATGTTGATATGATATATTCTTGTGAGCTTGAGATAAAAGATACCACAGAGTCTAACACATCTGTTTCATATTTGGCTGTTTTACTTGCAAAAGACGTTACAGACAATCTAACAAGCAAGCTCTATGATAAACGTGATGACTTTAACTTTTCTATACCTTACTAGTGCAGCAATATACTTCATCACCTTCATACGGAGTTTATATATCTCAGTCGATTCGATACGCAATAAAGCATGTTCTAAGTATGAACAATTTCTAAAACGAGGCTAATTATTGACAAACAAGTTGATGAAACAAGAATATTAGCATCATTTCGTAAGTTCTATGGTCGATAGAATGACCTTGTCAGCAAATGCAATTTACCATTGAGTCACTGACTGACGTTTTTCATACTAATTGTTAGTCCATTATTTGTACACTGAATTGACGACGGATTTTTTCCGTTATTTCCCGATCATGACAAGGAGCACACGGCGGATGTGACTGGTCGGCAAGGGATGCTCACTCCTCCGTGGCACCTGATCCTTCCTCTGATGTTTTGGATTTTCGTGTTTGCTCTGCTCCTTTTATCTATTGTTTATGGACTTTTGAGTGATTGATTATATTGTTTAACGTCCCTCTCGAGAATTTTTCACTGATATGGAGACGTTACCGTATGCCGGTGAAGGGCTTCAAATTTTGACCGTTACTCGACACTCAGGGCCATTGAGCAGTTGGGGATCTTTATCGTGCCAACGCCTGCCGCTGACACGGGGCCTCGGTTTTTAAGGTCTCATCCGAAGGACCCGCAACTTTGACTTCAAAGTGCCGAGTGCATGGCGAAGGAACAGTTGCTACCCATTTTAACGACTAGGTCAGTCGCAGCCGAGATACGAACTCACGACCTCCCGATCACGGAGCGAGCGCTCTACCGACTGAACTACCGTGAACGGTATATGGACTTTTGATCAATGAATACTATTCGTTATCTCCATGTGTTTCATTTGGTATCTTTCTCTCCTGCCGATGAAGAAGTAAACGGATATTTTTGTCTCTACCGAATATTGTGTGCATGGGTCCGTCTACCTCGGTAAACTGATTCCATAGAACATTGACTAAGCGAGCGGCTTTATATAAACGCCCTGAATATGGGGAGTGAATAATCGAATATGGCGTAAAAACCTTTTTGCGAAAAGTGTTCAACTAAATTTGCTTTGATAACATTTTTGATTATACTAGTACTGATTTTTATTCGGTAAAATTGTATACCTGTGCCTAATAGACACCCGGTAATATGATGACAATCTTTCTTGGCACAGTTACACTCATATTGACATCTCTCTCCGAAGCTAGGAAATCTACAGGGATCTGAGCAGGCCACGCCATAATATCCAAAACTGCAATCTATGAATATTGATGGAATATTATTCATATCAAATATTAGACCTGAGTCATATACGGAAGCAAGTGCATACAATGGGTTGTTTAATTGAAAGATAAATTGCAAACTTAACAAAAAAATGTATATTTCATGAGGGAATCTCAAAAGAATTGACCTTTGATAAGGAAAAAGCAATTCCTCTGAAATAGTCACATTTCATATCAATATTCATTTGTCATTTGCTACAATTATATGTCTGAATTTATCAAATTGGCATTTTTCAAGCAATCTTTTTATTTTTTTTAATTAAAAAAAAAATATTATTATTATTATTCTACTTTTATATAGCGCCCTATATAATTATGGAATTACCCTAAAGCGCTTTATACGTAGAAAACAATTACAGTATAAAACAAAGGACGGTACAATATAAAAAAGCAAAAAGGTAAAATAATAGGGCATTTTTTTTTATTTAAATAAAATAAAACCAACTGGATGCTCCATTGTGACTAGAGCCTCATAAACTAAAGGCGAGTCTAAAAAGATGTGTTTTTAGATTTCTTTTAAAAACGTCAAGTGACTGTATTATCCCATCATATATTAAAGTACAATGCTTAGTGCCAGGGTTGGGGCACTGAATTCACTATGCTTACAAGATTACAACACAAGCTTATCTTATGATTTTTTAACCCATTCACTCATCATCCACTACAAAGGCATGCATATGCCCATATCAGTAGCTAACAAAGATATTGTCAATAGAAAAAATACAAATCTGAAAACTGCAAATCTGTAGTTAATAGCATTTATACAACTAAATCTACACACATAATGGTTAATATTTACGTTAAACCTTTACGATTTCTGCCCATTGTAAGCTATGATTAGACCACCTAGTCTTGTTGACGAACTTACTCCTAGATTTTTAACCGGGCTTTCTGAAAGCAAAGTACTGGATATAGGCATCATAATCGACTGTCTTACTATAAATAGCATAGTAAATAAAAAACCAAACAGAGAATCAAAATAGTTCCATTTAGAGAGGATATTCAAACAAATAGTTTTCACATCCCAATCGTTGGAAAAGTTAATTATCAATATTTTTGCTTGAGAATTTAACTGAAACAGAAATGAGATACACGTGTATTTGTTTTAATGGGATAATCGTAATACAACAATTTGTGCACAGACGCTTCTGAATGCATATTGTATGTGATCTATTTTCAATGGCGCGGGCTTTTCGAAATGTTGAAATTGTTGAAGAGTTTCGTGTTTTATATCGTTTTCGTCGATGTTATGTTAATGGTTATATTCTGTTCTGCTTTTTAGCAAATTAATAGCATAATAAATTGGAATTTTACGAATTAACATGTGTGAAGTGGCTTGACAATGCATATGTATCATTCCTTGTTTCTACATGTAGTTGGCGAAAAGTAATGTTTGTTTGAAACTAAAAGACTATCTATAAAATACACATGTGCACTTTTTACCTGTTCTTAGACTGAATTTTTAAATTATGAGAAAATAATGCTTATTGAATTGAAAATATGCGAGAATTTCTAGGAAATATTGATTATTAAATTTTAAAATCATAACATATCTTGGGGTCTGGACTGTTAATTTTAATTACTGGTATATGAGATATTGTTTTGAATCAATATCATAAAACTCTTCCTGTTGAAAATCAATGGCCAAAATGGGAAAAAATTAAATACAGTGTATGTACTTATTTCGGATCAGACAATATACTTGAGCAATTAAAGAGGGCTTTCGGTTCTTTCAATACTTTCATTTCTTTATGTCCACATGTCTTAACACTGTCTTAATCTTAATTTTTTTTTTACCATACATTTAGGGAATAACTATTTTCTAATTTGGCATTTGCGACCGTGAATGCTGATTTAACGGTTGCAAACTGAGTTTTACCAGCGACGAGCAGGCGGAGCCGGTAAAATGGATGTTTGCGACCGTTAATCAGCATTAATGGTCGTAAATACCAAAATAGAATATAGTTATTCCCATTCTAATGCAATTTATGCATTCTGTTTGTTATTTACATCCTATTTTATTGAGTTTTTTAGACATGAAATACGTCACCGGGCATTGTGTTTTTGCGTGGCTCTATTATGTCGTCACAATGAAAAGCTTTCACTCTCGTTAATGCTAGTTCATGGTCTCAAGCCACGGTCCGGAGTCCGCATCATGGGAGAGGAGCGTATATTTTGGCCGTGGTTTGCGACGATGATGCCAGTTTTACTGATTCAAACATCAGTACATTAGTCAATCAGAATGTGTTTTACAAAATAATCGCATTAGAATACTAGATTTGAGGTACATTTCCACAACTTTACACCTTTTAAGACTTACATTCTTGCCTTCTTTGCTTTTTTTCTTTCTACCAAACCTTGAAGTCGACCGCATTGAGAAACATCAAAGCTTATTTCGGGTCAAAAATTACTTGAAGGAAAATCTCAATCATTAATAATAGTTTTTGATAGATTACTACCTTATTATTGGTCAACTGTTTTAAAATTCGAACATGGGATTTTAAATGTTTTGATTATAACTTTTAAGCTTTTTTAAATACTATTGGACTTCAATTAATCGAGCGTCATTTTATTATTGCAAAAAGAATTAAAAATATAAAAAAAAAATGACAAGGTTCTTGAAAATGATTGTTTATTTCTAACAAAATTAGAAAATAATATGAATTATTTGAATGCAAATCAAAACTTAGAAATATGGGGGTAATTACACTGTCAAGATTTTATCAATATGTCTCAGGAATTAATTCTTATTTCGTACTGCAGAGGATTTCAGTATGTATTACGTAATCATTATGTATACAGACCTGAACTATTTCGACATCCACTGGCAAAGTCACAAAATTCCTGGGTGCAATTGCATTGTTGTTGACATCTTTTCCCATAGCTCGGGTATCTGCAGGCACTTTCACAATGCAGGCCGAAAAAACCTATTTCACAACCTAATAAAAACTCTTTTAATTGCAATTATTTATGCTTTGAACTGAAATGTTTTTTTCATGATTTATCAAGCAAATAAAAATAATAGTAAAATAAATTACCTGCAGTACACATATTTAAATCATAATTCCAAGAGAAACCGGGGGACAGCATTTCACATCGTTACTATAAAATTTGAAGAAGTAGCATACATTGTATAAACGTAACAGTATGGTACGTAAAAATTATTCTTCTATTTAATTATTATTAGAGACAATGTCAAATTATAGCTACCTTGGACATGTTGAATCCACAATTGTTATAGCATTGTATAAAACCACAAGAAAAAAGTTTTTACCCTCCATGTTTTTTTTTATTTGAATTATGACAAGGAAGAGTTATATTATATAGCTTTGACAATCTATTTTTACTGATTTCCTGCATCCTGCGTAATTTTAACAAAAGTTGTTTTAATGAATATTCTAATACATTAACATATAGCTGTTTTTAAAAATGAGAAGAACGTGTTTCCTTCACATAATTCCAAGTAATAGCTTCGGGCGGTATATTTCTAGATGAATACTTTATGACAATAGGTATATCTGCCCTTAGTGAGGCTGAGAAGTCGCACATAAAATGGAACTTTGCCATTCAGTTAGCTGAAATTTGACCGAAATTCTACTGAATTGTGATTAAATTGTAGAGATCTGCCATTCAGTGAATTTTCAGTCACGGTTCAGTTGACTGAATAGTTCAAGTTCAAGTTCATCCTGTGTGTTGATTTTTTTCTTTTACAGAATTTGAAAATAATTTTTGCATTATCTTTTCAAGTTTTAATTTGTCTCTCGCGTGGCACAGTGGTAACAGCATCTGGACCGGCTCTTCATTTGATGAGAAATATAATGACCGTATTATATAAACTCTTCCGTGTCGCAGTATAGGTGCTGACACAAAAGTATTCCTCACTGCTCAATGGCAGTAAGTGCCGATTATAGGACAAAATTTGCAGCTCTCCACCCTCATATGGTTGCATCTCCTTAGAGTGAAAAGTTTTCGAGAAAATGTTAAAACACACAAACAACTTTTAATTTATTGTCTAAGCTAAATAAAAAATCACTAATTATCGATTGAAATTAATACATACCAGTGTGAACTATTCATTACTGAAATTTCTTAAACGAAGCAATGTTTGAACACAAATTATTATTCACATTATTCAATATTTTTTCTAAGGTCCTGTTTCGTTCATTATCTTTATTTTCAGCGAGTCTCCATTGCTTTCAAATGTACCACAAACTTGAATTACGCACTTGATGATAGCATTTAAGCTATATATATATTTGAAATTAATTAACATTTTTTATCAGTGTTTCTTATTCGTGTAACTCATTAGAAATTTTAAAACTTATATTTCAGTGGAGTATTAATTGAGCAATTCTAGTGAGTTTTTATTTCATCTCAGTGTAAAATTGTACTAAACAATTCTGATAAATTTTTGATTAAATATAAAATGCTTATGAAATAGATAAAACGCTTATAGTCATATATGCATTAAAATTATTTTTTAAGAGCCTAATTGAATGCTAGCATTTATTTAATTTTTACTAAATATGCCATCCTGGATAAATGAAGACTGTATTGATAATAATAAAAATAATAATAATATTAATAATGATTAATATATATTTAATAATTAATGATTAATAATATTATTTTCTAGCTAAATCATATCTTAAAACATGGGAAGAGGAAAGGAAAAATACACCTGCTTACATTTCTTAGTTGTACTCATTCGGGTAAGGCCGTGTATTGTACACTAACTACAGTGATCTCCTGCCTGAAGTAGTAATAAAAATACAAACAACAAATAATTAATCACTTTTGTGCCTCTGAAAATTTGTTTTCAAAATGCAGTCCTAACGTGACGCTTTATAATTAAAACTTTTAACTAAGCGTGAGAGAGAGAGAGAGAGAGAGAGAGAGAGAGAGAGAGAGAGAGAGGAGAGATTTTATTTAGATAATGTTTAATTATAAATATTCATAAAGATAGGACTGGACTACGGCAGTGCCTCTTTATAATACAAGGGTCAAAGTCATACTTGTATAATTTATAACAATAATAACAAAATGTATAATTTTGAACAAGTAAACATTAATTACATAAGAGTGTGAAAGTTTATGTGTATAAAATATTTTATATAGATACATGTATACTCACCATTTGAATAGACAAGACGCATATTATGATGATTTTTTTTATTTTACCTTTTCTAAAATTACCATCCTTTCTCCAATTCAATGAATAAGAAATCTATATATATATAAATTTCCAATGTGTTGCCACCTGCTTGTTGTTTAATGCTTGAAGTAATGATAATTTATTAAATTTTAAGTGGCAAAAAATTTTAAATTAGCTTCAAAACACTTTTGGAATTGAAGGAAAACAAATTTGGTTAGCTGGAATATGTATGGAAATAACGAATAGATTTTAAGCTCAAAATTCCATTTAATAATACAAATGTTGGAGCGAAACAAACACGAACCTCTAAAATATCAGAGGTAGAATCTGGTGCCATTGAGGATTTAGCATCTCCTGTCGACCAGTAACACCCGCCGTGTACTCTTTGTCATGATAAATAAAATAACGGAATCTCAATCTATAATTTCAGATCTTTAATACCGTTTTAAGCTGTCCTGTATCGGTACCGACTATATCGTACGTATCTTATTGTCCGAAAAGTCAAGAAGAGTGGGAAAATGCCGCTGAAAGGAAGAATTGTGAGAGCATTGCTGTAATTCAGAACTGCACTGATCGGAGTAGATTTCAATATCATTGTTTGATGAATCACTGGAAAAACGCAACATTAGAAGTTTGTACACCTATTTTCTACTTACAAGGTATGTCTTTACAAATCTAATATTATGTTTTATTTAAGGAATGTTTATAAGTTTTGTGTGAGTTATTGCAATTGGTGTGTGAATCACACAGACTTTTCACGTAGGCATATTTCACGAAGCGCCCTAGCGCTTCGTGAAAAATATGCCTACGTGCAGGTGTATGTGATTCACACACCAATAATTCACACTAACCTTGAAAATATTCCTTATATTAACATTTTACGTGTTTGGAAGCACCAAAAATATACTCAATATTTGAATTTATAGCTGTCCTATATCATTGTACTTTTACTAATGTAGCTGTAGCCTTATTGTGACGTCGCTGTAGCCTTATTGTGACGTCAGGTTATCTCACGTTTTCCGTATATATTTCTACGCGTGAGTATACACGAAATGGTTTTAAAATCAATTTCAAAGTTGGCTTAGTAGAAAAACACAGTGAATGTAAATATATGCTTTTATAAGTATATGTATAAATGTAAAGAGGTCAATATGAAAGAGTGAAGACAAAATAGGCTTTTATAGTTAAGATAATTCATTAAACTAAATGCAATTTTTAGGATATTGTGCAGAATACAACATACAAATGAAACAAGTGGCAGAAATTTACGACGAAGGATTCGAATGTCTGAAGTTTAATGGAACACACAAATGTCCACGAAGATATCCGTCCAACGAGGCCTATAAATGTAATGTCAAGTACATTTGTTAGACGTGTATCTAAATATGGAGGACTATCAATACAGCATATGAACATTCATTTCAATTTTTTTTTCTTTAGATCAACGATGCTATAGATACAATAATATATCTATGAGTACCGAGAAATTAAGGTAAACAATTAATCGGACTTGAACTTGTGTGATATAATTGATGTACATACATATGCATATGTGTTATAGAAGGCCGTGTAAGTAATATTAATTTACTTTATTCCAAAGTCTAATGAGAAAGAGAGAGTGAGAGAGGTAGTATTTTTTTTTATTACAGTTTAAAAAACAAAGACAACAGTTGGATAGCTCTTGTGTTTATTGTCATCGTATCACTCCTATTTGGAATCCTTGCCTTCGTGCTTGTGATGATGAGAAAGGGAAAATGTCATAAACTCAACAAAGGTAAACAAAAAGTGGAACAATCTAGTTTATTAAAAATAAAAAGATGTTGGTTTTCAAAAGACACTGAGGGCGGCCTGTATGTGGCTAAAATGGTGGCAAATTTGATCATAAACTTCTTCAATAGCCAAGGGTCAATATTCTTCTCTGGTCATAACCTAAGTAAAGTTTAAAACTGTTGACAGTAAAAGAGACACAAGCAAAAGAGATACAAAATAATATTAATAAAATTTTTTCTCCTGGTGTCAACAGACCAATAAGAATTCGGAACAGTAAAAACTAACTAAATATTTCCGGAATGGCATATTTAATTTTATGTTTGTAAAAGGATTGGAAATTTTCTCAACATATATTTGTGTATTTACGGTGAAACATAATGCACTCGAAAATCATTTAACTGAAGGTTAACAAAGATATAAAACTGATTTTGGAAAATATTAAACTTTTGGAATTTAAATAAATAAACAAAAAAAAAACAACACAGAAAACCAATTACTAATACATTGATCATAAAAAAAATATTATTTTTGAGGTATATATCAAGTTTGTTTCACTTAATTCTAACCATAATCTAATAGAAATATGCTTAAGCTGCGTTTATCTTTTTTTAATAGACCATTGTTTAAAAGTATTGCTTAAAACAGAGAATAGCTTCACTTGGTGCATGAAAAACTCTCTGTGAAACAGTAATTAAGGCAATAATAGTCATAATGAAAAATATTCATTTTCAGGAAATATTGATTCAAGTGAGTTTATGCCATGACATTTTAAGGATATAGTGGGGTCACAATGGGGGCGTAAAATATTCCTATTTGTTAAAATTGGAATTAGGCGAAAGATTGAACGCTTTAACCACTACACTACGAAGTCTATGCATATTCGTTGTGTGTACATGTAACTACAATGAATGAGTTTATTGAAGCTTATTTTTTCCTAGAAAAGTTTGATTTTCACAAAGAATGGGTTCAGTCTCCATTTGGATTTGTAGAAAAATGTACCATGTAAACAGGTACATATTGAAACTCATTTATTCATTTCAACATAGGGTACCTGCCTTAATTCTGCAGGAATTAGGTTCGAAGACATTGGACTATGTGTGAACAGAAACAATGTTGCTTACTAACATTGGAAAATTTAATGGAAATAATGAACCTAGTGGCTTATTTTTTGTCTTATATAATGCTTAGCATATTTTAGTCTATTACAACTTGTGTATTAACTGTCAATAACATTTTTTCTATCTCACTTCTAAAAGCAGATCATTCTAACAGCATAAAACTGCCATACAATTAGAACATTTCAGTATGCAGTGTTTATAGAGCTTCCTAAGTACTTTTTCCATTATTTAAATGTAAATGAAGAATTGAGACTTTTACACACTCATGTTAAAAATCATTGTAAAGGCTTTAATATTCCCGTTTTCCAATAAATATACTTATAACCATCGACGTCAACTTTAAGGAGGCTGACGGGTCAACAAATAAACCACAAATTAACGACCAGATTTAACTTATCTTTTTAGATACGGTATCCTAAGCTGTCAACTATCATTTGGCGAAGAATAAAATTATACATTTTACATGTAGTTTTAAAATTTGACCATTTTTGTTTATCTTTATATGGAGCTCCTCTTTTAAAGGAGATCGAAATAGTCTGAAAATGGCTGCCAACCCTAAGCCTCTTTAAAATAAGATTATCAATTAACAACTAGTTCAATAAAATAAATGAATCAATCTATTTATAAAGACATAAATAAAAACAAACTTATAGTAAAATAAACTTGTACGTGAACTTTAAAAATTGAGAAGAATATTATCTCTGAGCGGGGGTTGGATACCCTCACACTGTAAGTCATCTTTCTTTATGTAACAATTATCTAGATTTCTGAGTTGCAGTAAAATATTTGGAGATAATGAACAATATTCAAGTTTAAAACTCTATTAAACAATACAAAATAGAAACAGAGCAAACATGGACCTCCAAATCATCAGAAGTGATATCAAATGTCATGGATGATTGAGCATCCCCTGCTGATCGGTCCCTGTGAGCCCCTTGTCATGATCGGGAAATAATGGGAAAATCCGTCGTCAAATCAATGTATAACAGTGGACTAAATAGTATGAAAAACGTCAGTAAGCGCTTTACAGTCAGGTCGGTTTTGAAAATTTTTAATATCCAAAAGAACCAAAATGATTTTGAACTACTGTACTGGATTCCGAAACTTCATAAGAATGCTTACAAAATACAAATAAAGCGTGAGCACCCTCCACCGATCGGCCACACCTGCCGTGCGCTCCCTGCCACGATCGAGAAACAACGAGGAAATCTGTTGTCAATTCAGCGAATACACAATGAACCAACAATCAGCTAGAAAAACGCCAGCCAGTACCCGACTCAATGATAAATTATACTTGCTGACAAGGTTACTGTATTAACCAGAGAACTTACAAAAATTATCACTATTATAAAAGAGACTGCTGTTATTCTTGTCTCATCAACTTGTATGTCAATAATTTACCTCGTTTTAGAAACTGTTCATACGTAGATAATGCTCTTGCGCACCGAACCAACTGAGATACATAAACTTCGTTTGCAGGACCGCTGCATAATCTAGGGAAGTTGACGAAAGAAAAGTTAGAGTCATCACCTTTATCACATAGTCTGGCTGCCATATAGCATGGTTGTTAGATTACCATTAACGTCTTTCTCAAGTAAAATATCATATACAAAGATGCATTAAAAGTTCCATTAAATATTCCACCAGGCCTCTTTCTTTGCACCTCACAAAGATATTAACAGTACTGAGGGATCCGGAGAAACTTCGAGAGTACTTTGCAACAATATATTCAAGAAGTGGTGCCATTGTTTCGACCATAGAGCCTACCAAATTATGACTTTCATCGAGACTGCTGTTATTTTTGTTTCATTAATTTGTCAGTCGATAATTTACGTCGTTTTAGCAATTGTACATATTTAAAGCATGCTCTTGCACATAAAATCAACTGAGAATTATAAACTCAGTATGCAGGTGATGAAGGTATAATGCTGCATAAGTAAGAGACGTTGACGATTGAAATTTAAAGTTAATTATCACGTTTATCATAGAGCATGGTTGTTAAATTACTACATTTATGTTCTAATTCACCAGTTCAACCGAACATAAATTATTTATAAATTCAAAATTCCAACACATGTTTAGGAACGGCATCGCCTGCGTCTGTGCAACAGACATTTATTACACATAAATGTTACAAATAATATTCTTCTTTGAAACAACATTCTACAAAATAAAAAACGAAAATATTAAATCATATCAGATATATAAAGTAGGGTGGGTGGGCGGGGACTTGTTGCTCTAAGCGCAGCGAAACCTCGAATAACCTCTAATTCTTAATACCTGGACACAGGTAAACTACCTGTTCCGCACGATTTCATTTGAACTCATATCAATCGTTAAAATCCAATCAAATCTTAGATACTATAAATACTTCCTAAACACGTAAACAAACAACACCACGTGTTTCCGATACCAATTATAAATATATGTATTAATGTCTTTTTCAATGAAAATATAAAAATATGAAACAGATGTGTCAGAAGCTGTGGTATCTTTCATCTCAAGCTCACTAGGAATATATTGTATCGAAATTAAAATGGAAATAACAATTGTTAACTGCCAGCACATCGTCGGAAATTTTAGTGAGACGCAAATGTACCGATTTGTCCTGAAAAACTGGTAATTTATTTTATTATTAGATGTTATTTTAGCGATTTTTAAATGCACGTTAAAGAAGTTATAACAAATAAAATGCAATTAATTTTTAGCGATATTCTATTTTAGCGATCTCTTCACCCTCGCTAATAATTCCAAAATTAAATCCTCGCCAAAAATTCTACTTATACGGTATCTAAATGTCAATTTGAGGGTCATAACAGGTTATTTTCTTCCTTTCATGTATAAGATTTTAGACAAATTCTGTTTCATTTGAAAACAAAAACTTTTCTGCTAACGCAATTAATTGGTACCAATGGGAAATCCAAAAGATTGTTGGAAGACTTGGTCTATCTAAGAAGAACAAAAAATTTTGTTATACCCTTATAAATATCCTTCTATATATTTATTACTAATAAAAAGTCCAACAAAAGAAATGATTATTACATCGGTCTAACAATTTCACTATTGACCGGTCTTACATAAGAATTGTTAGACCGCAACGTCACTCGTCTGTTACGTCACAATTAATAATCATCGTTCAATATCGGCGACGCGAAAATAGCCGAAGTTAAGAGCTATTAAGAGTTGTTGCTAACAGCAAAGTAAGGTAGAAGGGAAGAGTATGTTTTGTGATAAATAATTTTTGTGATATAATAGATTTATAATTGATTTTGTTCTTTCTCAGCTTGATGTTTTATATTTACTGAAGAAGCCATAATTTTCCATATAAAATAATTGATAGTATAGCGTGTATTGATAAAATTGATCAATCTTAAGTGAGCAGTGAAGGGTATAACAAAACAGTTATAGACTGGGATTCGGGCAACATATGATTTGTTGGACCTGAAGATGAAAATGTTGCCCTTGGCCTGCGGCCTCGGGCAACATTTTCACCTTCTGGTCCAACAAATCATATGTTGCCCTCATACCCAGTCAATAACTGTATAATATTAATTAGTGTTATGAATTGACAAACGTACATTGTATAAACATACTTTTATAATAATTGTCTCTTCATTTAAGCAGATGACACTGAAGAAGGACAAAACCTCCTACATGTACAGCGGTCGGAAATGCCAAAGGAAAACATTTCAGAGGCTGACAATTTTTCTCCTGGGTGTCAACAGCCTAACCTCCAACATGTACAGCGGTCGGAAATGCCAAAGGAAAACATTTCAGAGGCTCACAATTTTTCTCCTGGGTGTCAACAGCCTAATGTGGAATCGGAACAGAATAGATTTGGTAAGTCACTATATTTCCGGAAAGAAATATTTAATTTCATGATTTTAAAAGGGTTGGATATTCTATATTATATTATTTTTAAGAATTGTCTACGGATTTTTTCTGTTTTTTTTTTTACATGGCAAGGAGTACACAGTGGGTTTGATAATATGTTTGTAAAAATTCTAATGTGGAAAGGACAATATAGGGTAACGTCCAAATCTGGCCCCTTATTTGATGTATGAATCAAAACACTCAATCAAAATTGTAATAGTTTGTTATTAAGAACTTAAAATGATGCTTGTTTTAAAACCAGCACAAATTTGCACAAGGAAAATTTGAAAAGAGAGATTGATGAACAGACTGGTAAAAATTTCCCCCCCCCCATGATCGTGGATTCAATAAGGCCAAGGTTATGTAATTTAAAATGATAGTAAGACTGAATCAATGATTAAAATGATTAAGGCATACTTTCATGCCGAAGATTTCGACGTTTTCTATGTTTTTTATATGAGCAATTTATGTAAATAAATCTGAATACTATTTCATAACGATTTCCCTACCTTTTCAATGTTTGTTTAATACATTTTACTTTTATTTGAAAAAACAAGAGTCATTCATATTTCATTGAGTTAAAAAAATCTTTAAATGATACAGAATTCCCTTAGATAAATCTTATATCAAATATTTGGGGCAATATATTTTAGCGTGTACACAGGCAACTTAGCCACATATGATTCTCATATGAGTATCATATGATTCTCATATGATTGGTTTCATATGAGAATCATAGAAAAAGGGCATCATATGTGAATCATATGAAGCAAATCATATGATTCACATATGATCCACATATGTGAATCATATGAAAATAATTACATATGATTTGCATATGAATGATTTAATTGTGTTTCGAGCCATTTACATATGAGAATCATATGAAAAGGGTATCATATGTAAATCATATGAAACAGCTATGTGTATATTCTTTCAATATTTTTCACATTATTGTACACATTTAAAAATCAGATATTTCTGCTTTAGATGAAAATTCATTACATTACAATGATCTTTCTTCATTGGTTAAATATTTTAAAATATCTTATAATGCTTACAAAACTTTTTTGATAAATTAATCATAAAATTATTTTCATCAAGAGAAATAAATTATTTTTCACAGTGTACATTCTAAACAAGAAAATATACAAACAAGTCAGTAGCATTTGTCGATACATGTATTTAACATATTCTAAAATGAGTTCAAATTATAAGATTTCAGCAAAATGATTAAGTAGTTAAACATGTATACATTTACAAATGAATAAAATAATTAGGTCATATACTTGTATAAAAATAGCAAATGACATAAAAAGTGTCCACAGCAAAATTGAAATATCAGCAATAACATTTGCCATGTATTCTCTATTGTAAATTTATGAAAAATCAAGTTATTTGATATTCTAGCATACAGATAAGAATAGGAAATCTTTACAGGTCAAATTCAGACAAGATTGTGTACATCCTCCACATTTCATAATTATTCCACATATTTCCAGGTTCTTTTTCCTTCTGTATCTTTTCAATATTTTCAGTTGTCCACCCTCTGATCTGACCATTTTGAAAATCTCCTTGAACTGTACCAAAAATGCAAATCCACCAGTTCTCCCCTTCCTGAACAATTTCTTTGTTTTTTCTTTGTTTCTTTGTGGCTAAGAATGGTCTCTACAAAAATTTCAAAAATGATAATAAAATAATTCTTAAATTACAAAATCAATTCTACAAGTTATATTAAAGTAACTTATCAGCAGCAAACAAATGTATCCCCAATTCACCGACACAGATATAATACAAGATACTAATGTTATATATGTTATACTAGGTGTTTTGTCAAATCCTATGAGGTAATTTGCAAGACACTGTTGGAATATATGCTTCATAATAAAATTATAAAAAGCATTTTTTTATAATGACAATTGAATTGAATTTTGCAAGACAATTACACTATTGGAAGATATGCTTCATATTAAAATCATAAAAAGCAATTTTTTTTGTCAATTGAATTTGGAATGTTCAAATAGTATTATTGCAAAAAATTAAGTAGATTCTGACACAAATATATAACTTTTGGACAAAAAATTACAGACAAGTAGATATGCAGAAAAACAGAGTTTGTGATTCCAGGATATCCGAAGCTTTGTTGGGAAGAATATAACAAAGTCTGTTAAACAGTGTGTAGTTACCTTAACTTTGAAACAAGCCTAGGATCTTTGGATTTTTTCTTGTGAGAGGCTGACTGTATATTGAACCTGTAAAACCAATATTAACACAGTAGATATTTTCTAAGCATAATTAAAACTTAAACTACTAAAAAGAGAAGAGTATACAAGCTTGTAGGTTCTCAAAAGTCTTAAATATCTTACATTTTACCTGAAACTAGCTTCTCTATTAGTATTGGAATTTTTTTTTTTAATAAATGTCAGTCAATTGAATACATAGATGTAAATATTCAATGGATTAATTACTTTAGCTATCTGATGTACTTTCAACAGAAACACATGCATATGTGTGTACCTTGAAAGTTGCCACTGTTATTATTAATTTTTGCTGAAATTCAAAAATTCAATTCACCCCCTGAAGTTATTGTATAGTTTCACAGCTTTTAAAGCCAGCATATTCTATTCATACTTACCATAATTTAAAAGTGCATTGGATTAAAATTGTTTCATAATGTAGAATACAACTTGTATATCATTGAGTTGAATTTAATTATTTTTGATAAAGCCATGCAAACAATGTAGAATTAAAAAGGAACAAAAAGAAATTATCAAGAAATATTTTGTCATTAAGGAGTCATTACAGATATTCACTTTGGTTTTTTATTGCAAGTATTTCTTTTTACCTTTAATATTGTGATGATGCAATCTTCTGTCACAATCACCTTTTAGATCAATCGCCAGTCTTATCAGCTTTGGGCTTCTTGGACTTAATAAAAAAGCAGCACGGTGACACTAAACTCAAGTTGTTGAATGCATCTATAGGCCATAAAAACAAACATTTGTCATTAAGTTGATGAAAGAATCGACTTGATAACGATCTCAACATACAAAAACGCCAAACTGCTATATAAACAGGGTTTCTACTTTCACTTTCAAATCAGTACGTAACAAAAGTCAAAACAAAAAGAAACAAAGTAATGCTTTTAGCCTAACATGTAAACTGTAATGTTTACATCCATTTAGAAACAAATTTATCCAAAATTATTACTTACAGATCACTAACGCGTAACGTTATGTAGGTTTACGAAATGCATTAATTATTACAAGTGTTGAGAGTATTACAGAGATGAGTTCATACGAACGTGTAACCGTAATGAAACGATATTAAAACAATATGAATTAAAATCTCTTTTAAAAATTGTTAGGAGATTACTTACTTTTTCCAACACCTAGCACTTCTGCTGCAGCAGTGACGTCAAACATGACGTACACTTTCATCCGATAGAAGTCAAAACCGGTCCGGGAAAAATACGGATTTTTTTTTATTTTACTCAAGTAATAAACCCAAATCCAAAAGATTTGAAATAAAAAGCAAATTAATTTATTCTTTATCAATTTTGTCTGGGATAAGCATTATTACTGAAAAAGGAAATAGTGAAAGGTTTTTTTAAAATAAGGGAAAAGGGGGGGGGGGGGGGGTGTTAAACAGAGTAGAACTTAACATTTTTATTGCTAACAAATTCTTTTGAAATTGATGTACATTTGAAATTACTATTGAGATATATTATTGAAATTGCAAATTAACTTGAGGCAAGGGCAAATTAGTGAATACTGTTTCATATGATTCTCATATGATCAATGTTTCATATGATTCTCATATGATCACTGTCAAATATTCATATGATTTTTCTTGAATATAACAAGGGCAAATTAGTGAATGTGGTTTCATATGATTCTCATATGACCACTGCCAAAATATACATATGATTCTCATATGTAAGACCTTTCATATGAGAATCATATGTATATTACCTCATATGATTAACATATGTTTGATCATATGATTCTCATATGATTGTCCACATATGATTCTCATATGATTGTATATACATATGATTCTCATATGATCCACATATGATCTTGATATGAAAGGCAATGCATATGTGGATCATATGTGGCTAAATTGCCTATGTATAACTGAATGTTTTTAAGTTTATTAATTCAAAGTATGAAAATGATGTCAATATGTAGGTGAATCAAGACAAAAAAGTAGGACTCGGCTATACATGAACAAGCTTAAGTCGGTTGTCGGGATGGGGTCAGTGACATAGAAAAGTAATTAATTAAATTACAATGACTATCCCGAAACCTTCAATTAAATTAAAATGTAATTAATTAAATTACAAATTACATTCAAGAATACACGTATAAGATTAAATAGTCATGTACATTCCTTTACATTTATAACAGATTATTTTACAACATCTTTTACAATAATATTATTAAAAGCTTCATACATTTTTCAAATATTGTGTCCCCAAATCTAATATAATCCATGCTGAAGATTATTTTGACTGGATTATTTTTGAGAAAATCGCATACATGTAGATACTGACTATAGTAGTTTTACCTTAAAGGGGCTGGGTGGTCGTGGCCATTTTTAGACTATTTTGATCTCCTTTAGAAGAAGAGCTCCACATAAAGATATTAAAAAAAATGATGAAATTTTAAAACTAAAATTTATGAATTTTTTTTTGCCAAATGATAGTTGACAGCTTTAGATATCATATCTAAAAAACTAAGTTATATCTGTTGGTTAATAAATAAAATAATTCGTTGACCCACTAGCCTCCTTTATTCATGTGTTAGAAATTTGTAATCATTTTTATGTTTTCCCAGTAATTTATGTTAAACATACAATTGATGCTTTTTGTCTTAATATTTCCTTATTTCAGCATCATAAGTTTATCTCAAGATGTGGGTATTTGACTTATTCTGTGCCAAACTTTAATTTAAAGTCAAAAAGTGTGTATAAAAACACTAACAGACGAAGACAAAATGTTTGAAAAATGTTCATTTAGGAATAAGTGCATGACCCCAGGACATTAATTATGCATAATCATGCAGATTAATTATTTAAAAAATCAAATAATGAATTTTATTTGTTAGCTTTACAAAGATTAATTTGATTTAAAAGGTTTTTTTTAATGAAAAGGGCATTATATTTAAACAGCAATAATCTTAAAAGGGTACTGTGAAATCACTAATTTTCGTTTTCAAATGCACAACTACTAAAAAGTTCTTCATCCACGAAATCAAATCCCCACGAACTAATATTTTTTCCTCAAACCACGAAAATTTGACCCCACGAAAGTATGTGATTTTACAGTAGTTCTTTTCAAGAAATTTTACTATTAAAATTTTTGGTCCAAAAGATCAGTTAACCTTCCATAAATAATGTTTATGAGACTGAGGGGGAGGGGACTATTTTTCATTTATTTAAAATCAGTGTAATTGAATGTAATTGAATTTTAATTATAAATTACATGCCTTTGTGGAAAGTTATTAATTAAATTACCATTACTTGTAATTGAAAATTTTGTCAATTACACATTACTGTCAATTACATTGAAATGTTATTAATTACAGTCAATTACCATTTCACATTTCCAATACCCCATGTCAGACGAATGTAAAGTTAAGGTGCAATATCCCTCTGCTTCAAAATGCATAATTTTTTTTTAAAAAATTCAAAACATTGATTTTGTTCAACAACATAGCATTAGATTCAAATGGAAAATAACATTCATTTCCTGAAAGAGTAAGCAATGCTTCAGGCTATTTTCCATTTGAATTTTGTGCTATTGTTTTTGATTGTAATTTTTTGAAAAAAAAAAGAATTGATGAAATTTAGAGCAGAGGGATATTTCACCTTATCTTATATAATAATTAAATTTCAAAAAATGTATTCATTGATAAATGGTACAAAACTCTTGTTTTAAAATATATTTTATTGAGTCATTATTTGCACGAGTTATTTACGGATCATGGAAAAAAAGAAACAAATACACGCATAAAATCCATTAACTGTGTTTCTTATTTTGCGAAAGGATTAAAATCGTGATTTTTCCATTAATATCTTTGACAGATACGAAAGAAAAACTTAAAGAAATTCAAAAGTTTACGGATACTCATGCAAAAACAGAAGAAGAGCTTCAAAATAGGTGTTTATATGTACAAAGGAATGGACATATATTTGTGTTAATTGTATTATAGCCTCCTTTTTCCCGAAGGACCTCATGATTTACATAATGCAAGAGATTTTTAGGTCAATGACATTTTAGAATTGATAAGATTTCATTTTTTAAAAAGAAATTATCAAACCTACGAATTTTGAGTTTTGATTATGATACATTTCTGCACTTTCACGAATATGTATTCCGTATATTGTCCAGGGAAGTGGGGAAGATAAGAGGTATTTCTGTAAGAAAAAAATTACACTTCGATCGAGAAAATAAGAAAGCAAATTTTAGTTTTTGTTCAGTGATGGGAGCAGTGTCAGAAAATTGAATATTTTATAAATTACAACCTCGTATTAATGTTATAAACAAACGCCGGTGTTTCAAGAATTCCTTTCGAGAAGAGAATTAAGATTATGCATGCTTATTCTGAAAATAATTTTTAATCAAAATTAAAAAAATTCAAATTGGAAATGATCACCAATCTGAAAAATATGTTAGCTTCAGCTTCATTCATGAAATAAGGACCAACAACATTTGAGAATAACCCTTTGTTTAATTTGATCCGATTATTGTATTTTTTTAGAGAGACTTGTTGAAGTCAATAAAGGCAATGATATTTTCAAAAAACAAATTGAAGAACAATGTGGTAAGTACTTTTGTGACTGTTAACTTTGTTTGTATTAATAATATAAATTCCGTTCAATGTCGTAGCGGATATATGATGTCTGTATCACTTGTTTAAATTTTACATTTTTTTAACACATCAAATAAAGTTAAACAATGAAATCTTTTGATATTAATATTTCAACAAAGATCTCAAAATGACAGAAAAACATTCAACTATTACACAGCTTTGTGGAGAAACAATTTAAAAATTCATGCGTATATACCGTTTGAATTGTTTTGCGCAGGATGTTTGACTTACTCTTTTGCTAGGTGAGAAACAAAAAGTTAAAACGAAAGTGGCACCACCGCGGCCAACAGATCTCCCCAGAAAAGAGAATGTTGCACTAGAGATAATCATTGAGTTTGTGAATATAATTGTTCTTCAAAGTTCTTAAACATTGTAAATTTGTCTGATTTTTTTCTTTTTCTTTAGTGAAAAAGATGGGACAGAATCTGGACAAATAAAATCTATAAAGACGAAACCTGCACCTCTACGTCCTTCACTAACGGACTAGACGAACATAAATTTCAAATATACACTGAACCAAACTTCTAAGTGTTCACCTAACATTTTTTAAGTTTTAAATAACAAAAGCATACAATAAATTGTTTCTTTAATTGATTGTTAATGATGCATATTTCAGTTCGATATTGCGTAAATTTCATGTAAGTATCTCGTCAGAATTTTAATTCAAGTGTCAAGGGAATTATCTACCCTCAAAATGAAAATTCACACAAAATATTCCTTATGAAGTAAAACCATCACCAGCTCTAATTACTGCGGGACATCCTTTACTGTTGGATACCATGTACCCCTGAATAGGAGATTGATCCAGCTGCTGTCACACCTTCTAAATAGATCTAGATCTTTCCAAATCGTTGAAATTATGTGGAGGGGGGTTGACTTTCCTTATAAAAATCCCATATGTGTTCAATTGGATTCAGATCCGGGAAAATAGCAGTGAATCATCACACAGAGGTTTTTTGGTCAATATCCTTCGGCGTTTAGCACGTACGTTCACCGCTTTAAGGATGATTCAGACTGCTTGAGATGATATTACAGTGCCACGAGCACCGATTTTTATCATTTTCATACGAATGAAATTGCTTGTTTTCATGTTGCAAAGATGGTTTCAGGACATTTTAACACTCTTTTAACCTGGATTGACGCGAAACTTTGGCCTCAGACGAAGATCAAGTCCACTTCCAGTTTGTTTAAATTTCCTCCAAAGCTTTCAAATTGTGATAAATTAGCGATGAAAATGACACACAGCCTATAGAAAAATGTGTTTAACTAGGTTTTGAAACTGGTTGTTAACTTTTAAAAGTAGTATCAAGGACAATTAAAAACTAAAATAAAAGTAAGTAAATTTTGGCGCAAGAATGACCCAGATATTAATATTCCAATGGCTCTCTCTTCTTTATCAATCGTCATTTTGCCAATGTATTGTGTTTCTTAGTGTAAACAGTTTTTAATTAAGTTTAATAATGATCACAAAAAGGTGCTAATTTCACAAAAAAACGTCCCACAAAGGATTTATTGTTTTTAAGCTTCGTCATTTAACATTGGTTTTCATCGGTGATATTTGATTTTCTTTCAAAGTTTGTTGAGAAGACTCATTTCTTGTAATAATTTGAAAATATCATAACATTCTATTTAATACTTTTTAAATAAATACATTTATTAAAGTGAACACTTAGAAGTTTTGTCAAGTGTATGTATAAAATTATTAGTCAATTATTCAGTTATTTCTTCCTAAGTCTTCTGTTTTTCATTGATTGTAAATATACCTTTAAAACACTAAATTGAACTAGTAATATATAATGTTAATATATATAATTAAATATAAATAAAACATATGGAGATAATGAACAGTATTCAAGATTAAAAGTCCATTAAACAATACAAAATCGAAGCAAAGCAAACACGGACGTCAGATACATCAGAGGTGAGATCGGGTGCCTTAGAGGAGTGGACATTCCCTTCAGATCTTCATAACCACCGTGTGCTCCTTGTATTCATTGCAATATAACGAAAAATATCCTTCGACAATTCAGTGTGTAAATAGGTTAACAATTAATATGAAAACCGTTAGTCAATATTGTTACATAATGTTAGATTGTATTTGCTGACAAAGTCATGTATCGACCATACAACTTACGAAATGCAGACTTTAAACAAGACTGCTGATATACTTGTTTCATCAATTTGTTTGTCTAAAATTGACCTCGTTTCAAATATTGTGTATATGTAGAGAATGCTCTTGCATCTCGTATCAACTGAGATATATAAACCCCGTATGAAGCTGATGAAGGTATATTGCTGCATATGAAAGGGAAGTTGACAATTGAAAAGTTAATCACGTTTATCATTAAGCTTGGTTTTTATATTGCCATTCACGTCCTTCTCAATGAAAATATCCAACTATGAAACAGATGTGTCAGACTTTTTGGTATATCTTATATCAAGTTCACCGGGATATATCGATAATCGAATCGACATTAGAATGGACATAACCATAGTTATTAACAGTACATCGGCGATATATCTAAATGTCGAGTTAAAGGCCACAGCAAGTGTTTTCTATTTATTTACGTATAAGATCTAGAATTTGGACAAATATGAATTTAAAAAATAATACTTCATATGAATACAGACATAGGTATACTTAAATTAACTCTACATATATTTCAGCATAGTGTAAGTAGATCGGAATTAAAAAACAAACAAACACACAAAAAAACAAACTCTGGCAATTAAAACCAATCATTTTCAAAATATCTTTATAGTAATTGTGTTTACTGTCATGGTCCCCCCTTGAATTTGCTGAGTTAATAAATGTTTTAGTAAACCAACTAAAAGTGGAAAACGCAGTCCTCCCTCGAAAAAGCAGCTCTACATGTATGTTAAGTTGGTATGAATTTTCATAGATATGAAGCTTTAGAAGTTAGCAGCTACACCGTTATCTTTTTACATAATGGACTTTTTAAGTTTGTGAAATGAGGTTCCTTGTGTATTTTATTTAAAAACTTTTTTTGTTTTTGTTTGTTTGTTTGTTTTGTTTGTTTTTTTTTTTTTGCTTGTCAAGAAATTTCTAGTTTGGATTTTTTTGTCTGTGATAGACACTCCCTGGAAAATATTCCTGAATCTGATTCCTCTTATTTGTATTGTAAAATTTATCATTTGTATTAGATATTTTTTTCATTTGTATTGTATCCCAGGGATTGTGTTTTTTTTTCGTTTTTCAAATTTATGCAAATGCTTTTAGCGAGCTGTTTATCTTGTTGTTAACATGAAGATACGGGCACGATATCTTTTTTTAGCAATTTGATGAAAAGCCTCGTTTAAAGTTATCCTTTTGTAAGTTCCATGGTCGATATAATTATCAAGTCAAATGCTGACTTATACGTAATTAACGAAGACGCCTGTCGTTTCTGACCTAATAACACGACTTTATGATAAACATGATAACTTCTTTTTATCCATATTAAGTTTATAAAATCCTTAAATTGAGATTATTTGAGATTTGAAAATTATAATAACTAGATACGTCCATATACAAATGTACCTTTTTTTTTTTCTTCAAAAATCGTATTTTAAATGCATACAAACAAGTTAAATAACTTAAAGGAGGACATTGATATTTAAAACATAGACAATTTTTTACAAATTTCTGTTTCTACTGTTGAAGGAAAAAAAATGTTTTCAAATATAACTTACTTCTCACAGATGGCATACACAATGGTAAAAGACATTGATAAAAAAAAATGAACACACATAATCCATGTCCAAGTGATCGTTTAGTGATACATGAATATGAAAAGTCTAATGTTTCTATCATAGAATTATTCTATTATTTGAAATACACTGAATCAACGACGGATTTTCCCTGTTTTTCACCATCATGACAAGGAGCACACAGCGGGTGTGACCGGTTGGCAGAAGGATGCTCGCTCCTCCATGTCACCTGACCCCACCTCTGATGTTTTGGAGGTCCATGTTTTCTCTGTTCCTGATTTGTATTGTTTTATTGTCTTTTGATCTTGAATACTGTTTCTCCATATGTTTCATCCTATCAAACTCATTGATCTAATATAATGTAAACATTTCAATAAACTATTGAATACAAAATTCAACAAACGTGATTTTAGTAGTTTGACTTACTTTGGCTTTTATACAGGTATACTTTTCACTTCTTTGATATGAAATTTAGTTGCAAAAGAAGTATGGAATATTTTTTATAACAACTGTATGACGTTTATTTTAAAAGTTTTCTAATAATTTGCGATGAGTAAACATATTTTGACTTTGTTGTATTTAAAATTCCTTGTACAACTGAGCTAATATTTGGCAATAAAATACTTTAAATATAGGTATGAAGCCAAGTAAAAACACTGTATTGCTCTGAAAATAAAAATTTATAAGTCTACATATTCGTCTACCTGTCATTTACAGCAGAGAAATAACAAAATAAATTAATCATTTTATTTTTAGCTTCACACTATCCCAAAATTAATTTCTCTTACAGTTCTAATGTTCAAAATTGAATAGATTTGTAATAATGCCTTTTGGAAAGCAATTAATTTAGTTACAATAACTTGTAATTGAAAATTTGGCCAATTACACATTACTTTCAATTACATCGAAATTTGTAATTAATTACCAGTATTGTCATTTACCATTACAAACTACCATTACCCCATCCCTGATTGGACTATAACATTAAATTAAGAATATCTTGAAAAGAATATCATCTGGTAATGTTCGTTGCGCATGTCTTAAGTATTGTCATTTACCATTACAAACTACCATTACCCCATCCCTGATTGGACTATAACATTAAATTAAGAATATCTTGAAAAGAATATCATCTGGTTATGTTCGTTACGCATGTCTTAAAGGACCTTCTTTACATCAATGAAAAAATATTGGTTTTGGTTTTGAGGGAATAGTACGATGTTAATTAAATAGATAAGACAAATTATTGAGATTGAGTTTATGCAGAGTATATGTTTTCCTTTCTCTGTTATTTCTACTATGGTATAATTAGGTGTAGACGTCAAACTGGAGTATGGTGGAACACAAGATTGGGTCCATTTGATATGAAGGATATTACTCACCTTTACTGCTTCTATTCCCTTTGCAAATTTAATTAAATCTTAACCTAAGGATACTTGAGCATTTTTTTTTCCTGTAAAATATTGCGGTTTAAAAAGACCGTGATATGCAATATCAATACTAACAGATTTCAGCCCGCAATATGGGGTCAAAGAATCAAGAAATGGACTATCCTTGACCTTTTTTCAATGGATTGCCTAAATTTTTCAAAGGGACGGTTTGTGCGATTGGGACAATCTAGACCCTTCAGAAATTAAACCACCTTCCCGAATAAGAATTTGAACAACAAGACCACTAATATTTAAGAAAATGACATATAAAACCGTCTTTGTCCTATTGCAATGCTTTGTTTTTTCGGACCTTTCCTGTTTTTGTCAAGTGCATCTTATTGTAAAAATGTTTTTAAGGGTGATAAAGCAATTGATTCAAATTTCATTAACTGTTTGAATTTTAGACAAACGTGGATAACTATAATTTCTGCTTTTTAAAAAATAATTGTTTAGATATTCTTACACGCTGTCGTTTTCAATCATTTTCCAAAACAATTGGGTTATCATTGAGTACTTAGCTTTTTTAATTTAAATGTTTTTTTTAAATAGTATGAACTACCCCCGAATTGATACCTATTAAATTTGCTTATATAACTTGTATAACGTATGTTTTAAAGTTAATCAAACATCATAAGTAATAATTTGTTGTATTTTGGCGACCAGAACATAAATTGTTTTATGTCCTTGTCGCCAAGGACGGTGCCCATTTTTGATGCACATTAAATCATTATTGTTTCTTGAAATCCACCTGCTCATGTGCCTATAAAACAGGCATCGGTTGCTATTTCTTTCACAAATTTTAGTGAATATTTCTTTGGAATTCTTATCCAGTTTTACAGCGGCCTAAATGAAGAGTTTAATTTAACTCTACCTTATATACTCGCCTATAAGTCGGATTTTTTGGGAGTTAATCGCTTGTCCTAAACTCTATGTCCGACTTATAAAAGCTATTAAATGAATGGTATTATATGAGGTCAGTCCCTCTTATCAAGTTTTACAGCGGCCTAAATGAAGCGTTTAATTTAACTCTGCTGTAGTTTACTGATTCTTGACCATTCATTTTTAATGCAGTGTCTCGAATAGCCCTTGTTTTCCGGCTTCTCGCAATGTAAATATGAAATAACAAGAGGCCCATGGGCCACATTGTTCACCTGAGCACTAAGGGTAGGAAAAAGTAGAAAATGGCTTTTTATTGTAAAGTTTAAATCCAAAAGTAGTCCCATGACCAATCATTGATTTGCCATTTTTTAGAAAATGATTTTTAAAGAATTTTCCTATATATATCTTTAAAAACTTTGGTCGGCCATTTTGGCCCCGCCCTTCCCCTGGGGGTCATGATTTGAACAAATTTGAATCTACACTACCTGAGCATGCTTCCATATGAATATGATGAATTATGGCTTTGACATTCTTGAGAAGAAGATTTTTAAAGAATTTTAATTCCTATATATTTCTATGTAAAACTTTGGTCGGCCATTTTGCCTCGCCCTACCCCTGGGGGTCATGATTTGAACAAACTTGAATCTACACTACCTGAGCATGCTTCCATATAAATATGATGAATTATGGCTTTATCATTCTTGTGAAGATTGATTGATTGATTGTATATTGTTTAACGCCGAGTCGGCAATTTTTCAGCCATATTTCGGCGGTTCTTGGGAAGAAGATTTTTAAAGAAATTTCCTATATATTTCTAGGTAAAACTTTGGTCGGCCATTTTGGCCCCCCCCTACCCCAGAGGGTCATGATTTGAGCAAACTTCAATCTACACTACCTGAGCTTCCTTCCATATAAATATGATGAATTATGGCTTTGTCATTCTTTAGAAGAAGTTTTTATAAGAATTTTCCTATATATTTCTATGTAAAAGTTTGGTCGGCCATTTGGCCCCGCCCTACCCCCGGGGGTAATGACTTGAACAAACTTGAATCTACACTACCTGTAGATGTTTCCCCATAAGTTTTATCTTTCCTGGCACAGTGGTTCTTGAGAAGAAGATTTTCAAAATATGCCACCAAATTTTCATTTATTCCTAATTATCCCCCCTTGAATGAGGGCTTGGCCCTTCATTTGAACAAACTTGAATCCCCAACAGTTCTTGAGAAGAAGTCGAAAATGTGAAAAGTTTACAGACAGACGGACAGACGGACGCCGGACAAAATGTGATCAGAAAAGCTCACTTGAGCTTTCAGCTCAGGTGAGCTAAAAAGTGGTCACATCAACTGATATCAATTCATTTAAGATTCAATCATAAGAGAAAGTCAAGTTAAATTTCATATGATATCCGTGTTATATGTAATAGAGTTCAGGACAATATCTATTGAACTCGTATTTTCGCCTTAGGATTTAACGCCATCTTCCAATACACCGGTTATATTGCACACCTCTAATGTAAGATTTATCCGAATGCGTTTACCTGTAGCTAATCCTGTTGTTAATTTGAAACTAATGCCACGGTATCCATTCATTAACAAACTGATGAAAAGTCTCTTTTAACGTCATCATTTTGAAAGTTCCACGGTAGATACAATATTTTGTCAAAAAATATACTACAATTTAAGGCAAAAAGCTGACTACAATTTTTCAATTCTTTTGTAAGGTCATTATTTACACGCTGAATTGATTGTCGATGGAATTTCTGTTATTTCCCGATCATGACAAGGAGAACAGAGCGGGTATGACCGGTCGGCGGGGGAATCTCACTCCTCCATGACACCTGATCCTCCGATGTTTTAGAGGTACGTGTTTGCTTTTCTTCAACATTTTTGTTAAATGGACTTTTGAGCTTGATAACTGTTGCTATCTCCTTATATTTCATTAAGTAAACTCTTTATTCAAAATCATGCCATTAACCCACAACAAATATGTTTAAAAGCCAAAAAGTTTTGAAAAGTAGACATCCCTCTTATGTATATTAATGGAAAATGTACAAAATATTAAATCAATGCATCTAAACAAAATGAAATTTTTGAAATGCTTATATTTGTTTCTAATTTAGTAATCAAAAAGTTAGGATTAAATCTAAGGCGTGGGGACAGAACGCTGTACTGCGTCAAAACACCACAGATCTCGAACTACCAGAGTATTTATAATAATCTATCCATTGTGTTTGCTTTAGTTTCTACGAAAGCTGGATGGTGCCACGCAGAAAAATATTTTATCTTGAGGCCGCAATATAATTTCTGGCGGCTGCCAGATCTATATATCTGGCCGTCAATTAGCCGGTGTAACGTTGAATATTGACCCGAGTTGAAAATTGACCCGGGGGTCATTTTTCAACGTTGAATATTGAACCGGGGTGCTTTTTCTCCGTTGAAAATTGAGACCGAAAGTCGTTGAATTTATACCCGGAGTCATTTTTCAACAGCTTGATATTTTGTTTTCTTATCCCTGATCATGATGACCTCAACAAGTTGAAAATTGACCCTGTTGAATACTGACCCCACCTCAGAGTTTGAACATTTTTTGAACTGGGAAGTTGTTTTACGGGACTTATAAGTATCTCTATATTTATATTTCGGTTTCCATGTTTTCCCTTTTCAAGATAAATAGAAATAAACATATCATCCCGTGTATATATGTACATTATGATCAGTGCACGATTTCAGTTATCTTCAAACATGACAACTTTATTTTTAAATCCATAGCATCCATAAATAACTACAATACTATGAAAACGGCATAAAACAAAAATCCTGGAGATCTGGTGTCTAGAAAGTGAGCCGCCCTATATATAAATTGATCAGGTGGTCGGAACATCCTTGGCCATCTAGTCAAAATCAGTATAAAAATTAACAAAATTAACAGCCGAAAAATTAGAATGAAACACATCGGCCATAATTAATCAAATGATAGGTTATATTTGTAAAAAATATCAATATACCGACCATAGGATGTAAGTAATGCCGACTTTAAACAAGGTTGGTGAAATCAGTGTAACAAACTTATCTGTCAGTAGCCTGTCTCGGCTTAAAAATTGATCGTTTTCTGAGCATAATCTTAAAAATGAGATTATTCTTATTCTTAAAAGTATCACTGTTATTCGATACAATGCGATTCCTATTCAATTAGTTGTTATTTCTTTTCAATAATTTGTAATATGTGTTCGATAAATTCTTATTCCCATTGGAGGAAATGTGACAGTATGATTCATGTATCATAATATATACATGTACAGTGTATATCATTCTCTTCGAAAACACGCGTTTCCTATTCGATGTCATTCATATTTACAAACATGGCCCTGCCAACTCAGACTATACTGTTTGTAAAAGAAATGATTTCTTTTTCTTCTTTTCCAAAGTGAACCTTCCTTATTTGTCTTCCATAGTCAGTAAAACTTCCAAACATAAGATAGTTGTGGCACATTCAGTGGTGACTTTAATTTAGAGTTCACTGGAATATATCGAGTCGACATATGAACTGAAGTAACTATTGTTACTTAATCATACGTCATCGGTGTATCTAAATTTTGAGTTGAACCCCACAGCAAGTGTTTTCTTCTTGTCATGTAAAGTTTTTAATGTATATTCTGATTCTGCTCCCCGTTCTCGACGCCGATGTATGAGTACGTTTTGGTATTTGCTACCAAAAAATGATATCACCTATTTGAAAAGGTGATTCACTTATTTGAATAGGTGATATCAGCTATTCGAATTGTTGATATCACCTTCATTTCCAATAGGTGATATCACCTATTCAAATAGGTGATATCACTTATTCAAGTAGGTGATATCACCCATTCAAATTGGTGATATCACCTATTGGAAATGAAAAGATATTTTAATGATGATAAAAAGATGATAACAATTTCGAATTGGTGATATCACTTATTAGAAATGAATAGGTTATATCACCTATTCAATTGAATTGGTGTTATTACCAATTCAAATAGGTGATATTATACCTATATGAATTTCTTACAACAATAAATAATGAATGCTGCCTATAATATATAGATTACCACTGGAACCAAAAAGATTCGGACTACCCAGTTTTCATGCGGTTTTTTTTCGATTTTCTAATTTTATACATGATAGATAAGTGAAATAAATGAATTTGTGAGCAAAACAAACTACTGTTGCTTAAAATTAATTACAACACTGTAATCCATTGTCTCCTAGAATGATACTAGTAAGTTATAAAACAAAAGTGAACGTAAATAAGAATTAGGGACCTATAGTCTTGGGAGCCGTTGTTATTTCATACATAATTAGAATAGGTGATGTCACCAATTCGAATAAATGATATCCATTTTTAAAATGATATGTTTATTTCACCTATTCAAATAGGTGATATGACCTAATATTAAGTTTGAATGGGTGAAATAACTTATTCGAATAAGTGATATCGCCCATTCTAATTGGTTATATCACCTACAAGTATTAAAAATCTGAATAGATGATATCACTTACTCGAATATGTGATATCAGAAATTGAATAGGTGATATCACCTATTCGAACAGGTGATATCATTTTTTGGCAGTAAATACCTGAACGGCGCCTCAGACCTATGGATTCGATCACAGTTGAGAAAACCTAGTCATAAATATATGTTTTTATACTGTTGAATTTTGAACCGGTTTTATGATCAAGATTCCACGACCCGGCTCAGTTTTCAACGGACAAGGGTCTAAATTCAACACCTTGGATCTCAGTTTTCAACGTTGAAAAATGACCCCCGGGTCAATTTTCAACCCGGTTCAAAATTCAACGTTACACCGGCAATTAATTATTTGGCGTCTGCCGGATAAAATGTTTTCTTTTTTACTGATTATGCAAATAGCAAATATCGATTTTTGAGCCTTCGGGTATTTAAACACTTAACGATAGTTAACGGTTTGTTATATGCAAACCGAAAGTAATTTTTTTTCAAGATTTACAGGAAGTTTTTTTTCGAACAACTGATTTATAAAGGTAATTTTTTAAGCATTAGTAATTATATATTTTTTTGCGAGTTAAAAATTTGTTTATACCTAATATTTTAATCACTTACAAAGGGAACGCTAGTAATACAGTTACCAAGTATTGGTTAAACAATATGAAATTACACTATCTTTTTTTAGTTCGTTTTAAAAGCATACTTTATGCCAATAGGTAACCCTCATTTAATGTCTAATAACTGGGTATAAATTATTTTAATATACTGGAAAGAAAAAAAAATAAATTAGTAATAGCAAAATTAATAAGATACTGATATTGAAATGTTCTTTAAAAGAGATGAGAGAAGATTGTGTGTTGTTTTCCTTGGATACAACAGTTAGAAATATATTGAATGGCTGAGATTGGGAAGCATATTTACCTTATCTATCTAAATATGAATATAAATAAGGAAAATAATTTAAATATATAAACTTTTGAAAATTGACGTGGAGGTAGACGGGAGAACAATACTGTCGTCCGTAGTTCTTTGTCGAAAGTCCACCAGAGTTGAGAAAATTCGGGAAATGTCTTGCACACTCTTGTGTGGTCTAGCGTGCTTTGAATCAAATTTATTGATGGTTTAAAAACCATCATCAATTTAAGTTTTTAACTACAAACACAGTTTAAAATGTGTTCTGATTTTTACATGAAATAAGGGGCCAGTTTCAGCGGTTACAAAACCATGTCCTTTCTATTCAAATAAAACATGTAAAATATACAGAATATAGAAAATGTACGATTTTTACAATATAGTCAACATTATATACATAAATATGAACAATTCAACGTTCTTTACCTATTTCTGTGACAAGTTCTTATATGATTTTAATATAGGAATCGTTGATTTGAATTGAATCCTAACCTCCGTCCCTAGCTGTTCCCTTGAATAGACAAATTTTCATAGATATCAAATTCGTAACATTCTACCGACTTCCCGTTCAAATCAAAGCTTTGAACAGATCTTGCGGAAGTTGTACATGTACCTTGCAGTGTTTCGTCCGGTGAGAAATGACAAGAGCTAAATTCAGAATCAAAGTTACATTCAAATTCCTTCCTTCGGCCAGACTTTACATCTCTCTTCACCATGGTGATTATTACCAACACAAATATTATAATGAAAGTGAAAAAAATAGATCCTCTGATAATAATAATTGTTTGAAATTTTTCCATGAAAGTACGTCCCCTTTTATATGAAGTTACATTCCATACAGAGATAGTTTCTTGGATTTCTGAAAGAGACATATTTAAAACTAAACATGAATCGTTAATAGGTATATACCATATTCGATATAATTATAGCGAGTGCAGCGAGCGTCGCGAAGCGACGCTCGTAACTGCGAGCTCTAACGACAACGCCTTAACGAAGAGAAAATTCGGACTACTGCACATTTATTCCTTAGAATTTTTTGCCCCAGTAATTTTGACCCACAAAGCATCACTAAACAAAGTTGCGTTCTCGCGAGAATGGCGGCAAATGTTCAACAAAAAGTTTACTCGCCTTGACTAAATGGATACATATTGAAGATAAATTGTAAACGTAACTTTTTTCATTAACTTTAAGCACTGTTCAGTTTTTTCTTGGTATTTGTAACTTACATACGACATCATGTGACGTCTGAGTCTAGACGCACCAAATGTCACGTGCGGTTTGACGAGCTCGATCTAAATTAAAGCAATAGAGGAGTTTGCGCTCGCTCTAACGGTTACACCGTCAACATATTATAGTCTATTTATAGTTCCTTTATAATCTATACAAACGCAAACAGTTCATAACACTACATATTCACCGGATTTTAGGCCGTATTTATCGGAGGGTCAATGCGCGTGCAAAGGCATTTTTACGTCACAATCAAAACATCAAACAACGTTGTAAACAACGGTTGAAACGGCCGCAGCGAGCTACGTATCTGAACAAAAAACATTTATTATCACACTTATTTCAGGATTATTTTCACATAGCGAAACTCGGAAAGGAAAACACGGATGTAACAAACAGTAATCTGGAGAGTTTTTTATGTTCAACAATGTAAGATCGCAAATGAAAATGGTGTCGTCATACAGCCTTCAATGTCTTATTTATACAAATCCCGTCTATAATATAAAACAATTATGGACTCTTTTGGTGTCGAATATGGTTTGTTATTCACCAGAAAAAGATCCATATTGATCATGACCTCGGCTTCGCCTCGGTCAATATGAATATTTTTCTGGTGAATAACAATCCACATTCAACACCAAAAGAGTCCATAATATTGTCTTATACAATCTACGATATTCATGATATTAGCACCGGAGTTCGTTACATCTAACTGCTTTCGGCGTGGAATGGCGACCCATGTTCGCGCTGGTTATCTTGAATTACCTTTGTTTACATTTTATTGCAGTTATGCATGTATTTGTGTTGGTTGTCATATTGTGATTTTTTAATTTAACAGATGGCAGTGAATACAAAAAAATTGTAATTACTACCACTGGATAAATTCGAAAATTACAGTGTCACTTTGAAAAGACGAAAAAACTTGTTGTGGCCTTCAACTCGACATCTTGATATATCAACGACGTATTATCAATTAACAATTATAATTTCCATTTTTATCATGCTTACGTCGATACGATATATCCTGGTGAGCTTGAGATAAAAGATACCACAGAGTCTGAAAAATCTGTTTCATATTTGGATATATTACTTGAAAATGACGACGGATCTTTCCGTTATTCTCCGATAATGACAAGGAGCATATAGTCCATGAGCCAGGCCATGAATTTTTTGGTATCGGTACCATCTTGGGTGAATAATTTTCATAGTTATTTTTTGAAGGATAAATATATCTACCTTCAGAAAAATTATGATAGCATTCAATTGATTGTGGCTTTAATGCTGTATCAACTGTTTATATACACCAACCCTAATTGTTCGTTCTATCATTTGTGTCTATGAAAAAAGATGGGTTTTCAAAACGCAATTTACATCTTCTTTGGAATGATATTTCCTTGAAAATCTTTTTAATATAGACCATGCTATTACCCTGTTCATTTATTATTCAATATTGGCTCTACAATGAGTCCGTAAATGCAATCAGTCTGTATATACGTACCAAGTTCGACTGGGTCTAACATCTGCATAAGGGATCAAGAACTCATCTCGGTGGATGTTGTTCAAAACTTACCTACAATCCGTGCCCCTGCAGCTGATTTGTCTACAGTATTTGAGATTTTGAATCAGTCAAAACTGATTAGACTAGAACTACATCTGGAAACAATATTGTAGTAATGGATCAAGCACTTTATATGCCAAAGCTACTGAAATAGTTATGAAACACAAAGAGCGTTTTTGCTTAGAATTGGAACATTCCACACTATTTGTGACGCGTTATCGATTCTTGGAAAGCGGTTTAAAGGACATATGCATAGAGTTCGGAATAGTTGCTGAGGGGTCCATAAATGGTGTCCTTGATGGTAAGCATTACAATCGTGCTGTTATAATACAAAAGTGTATCTATGAGGCGCTCCTGAGATTGGCTTGGTCCGAGTTATTACCTTGGGTGGAGGAAAATTATCCAGACACGGCTGCTGACATAAAAACATTCCCGGATCAAGTGAATGACATGGCCAGTGACATCAACCAATAAAATCACAAAGCTCTGCTTCAAAGTCAATTATTCCAGGGCCTTGTACTTTTATGATAAGAATTTCTCGAACGTCTTCGTGTTAGTCACGGGGAACTGTCTACATTCTGGATGTCATATTTTGATTTTGTTTAAGACGTCATTCTTGGTCTCCTTCGTTCATCACGTGAAGGAAATCGGAACCTGCATCTCTACGCTGTACGTAAACTTATCCCCTGGTGTTTTGCATATGATAAACTGAATTATGCGCGATATCTTTCTTCATATTTTGCTCAGATGACAAATCCAAGGGAAATTCATCAATGTGTATGTGAGGCCTTCCAAAATGGACAATTTACAGTGCAAATGCTTGGCAATAACCCTTTTGTTTTGTTTTGAACATATTTATTTGACAATAACCCTTTTTGATGAATTCCTGTGGATCAGACAACTGATATCACCCTAAATAAGGACACACAGACACCTTGTGGAACAGTTCGATTCAGTTTAAAAGCTTCAGCTATAGCTGCTATAGTACTGCAGAGTATCGAAGTTCCTTTCTAGGACTTTTACAGAATATGATTTGAGAAAAATCTTCAGGTGTATCTCACACAGAATTGCAACGTCCAAGCATTCAGAAAGACAAACAAGCTGTGTCAGCAGTTGTCAATTTGGTAAAGGAATGGGTCAACCCTTTTGTAGAGAAGCAGGATATTGTGAGCATATCAACTGCCAGGGTTGCACCAAGAGAAATAATGACAGGCATATTGCATGCTTATCAGATTGGTGAAGAAGCTTAGATAAACTTTAGAAATGAAAGACTGGAGGGAGATTTGCCAGATATAAAGTTTCATGACCCGATGAAGACTCAAAGACTTGACATATAGCAATTTGAGTCAGAAGCAGGAGTTGAAATCAAATGGACGCGTAGCAATCTTGAAAGCTGACAGAACCTTGTTTGGTGGGATAATTGTGATGGTACAAGGTCGTAACCTACAAATGGAGAGTATTCTTTCGTACCCAATCAGGACCATTGTCGTGGGCTCTATCCACACCAGATGGAATGCTGCGAAAGACAAACGAAGCTGCATTTGCAGCAGCATTACAGAAGAATGTTTCTGTAGCCGAACAACTGCCAGAAAATTCTGTGTCAGTGATAGACGGGATGAGCTTAGTTTAGAAGGTGAAAGGTGATCAGAATACATTTGGAGATATTGCAAACACAATGTTTTCAATGGCACTAAGGGCCGGGGTGAACAGTGACAGGATAGATATTGTTTTTGACACGTTCATAGAGAACTCAATCAAGAACAGTGAGAGATCACTTCGAGGAGGAGAAGATGGCCATCAACTGCAGAATGAAACCTGCACTCAAATCATCAAACAGTGGAGGAGTTTCTTGAGCACGATTAAAATCAAAAATAGCATCAGGTAATTTCTAGTGAACGAATGGATGAAGCCAGAATTTAAAGAAAGGCTGCATGGAAAGGTTATCTATGTAAACTTGATAGAAAAATGTTATAAAATAACATTTCAAGACCACGAGGAGATAACAGATCTCCAGAGCCTTCAAGAAGAGGCAGATGGACGCTTACTTCTTCATGCAGCTCATGCAGGAAGACATGGATATAGTGCTTAACAGATCTGTTCAGAGGACACCGATGTTTTCATCATGGCATTGGCATTCAATGACAAGGCTGTTCATGAAATGTGGGAGTAAAACTCGCACTAGACTGGTTGATATAAACAAGGTTGCCACCAGCATCGGAAGTGAAGCATGTCGGGCACTAGTGGGGCTGCACTTCTTCACTGGATGTGATACTGTAAGTGCATTTGCTGGGAAAGGAAAATCAAGTGCATTGAAACTGATGATATGTAGCAACGCTGTACAAGAAATGTTCCAAGGGCTAGGGAAAGAATGAGACCTTTCTGAAGATTTGATGACCAAGTTAGAAGCATTTACCTCTCGCCTTTTTATTCCAGTTATACAGATTTATGGGGTGATGGTTGAATAAAGGTGGGAAAATATGCAAATTTTGTTAGATTCAAGTTCAGTAACTCAGTTAATGCTCTTTTAATATGGGTATCCTCATATCTCTGAGTGATTGAACGTACTAGTAGAACTTTCAATCACGGTTGGCAACTGTAAGACAAATACTTTGGAGGTTGTAAATATTTTTAACTCAGGATACCACATTTGAAGAAATTAAGGCCAATAACTCTGTCTCCAGCATTGAAGCCACAACGGATAAGATGCTATCATACATTTTCTCACTATTTAGGGGTATACCTTACCAAATATCACTATAAAGTTTATTCACCCAAAATGGTACCGACAACCCCCAGTGGCTCATGTACTAATACGTCGGGTGGTACTGATCGGCAGGGGATGTTCACTCCTCCATGGCACTTGATTCCATGCACCTCTAATTTTTCGGAGGTCCGTGATTGCTCTACTCCGTTTATAATTTTTTTATGGACTTTTGATCTTGAATATACTGTTTGCTATCTCCATATTTTTCATTTGGCATCTTTTTCTCCTGCCGAAGAAGTACACGGATTTTTTTTGTCTACCGACCTCTGTGTGCATGCGTCCGCTTACATCGGTGAACTGATTCCACAGAACAGTGACTAAGCGAGCGGTTTTAAATAAATAAAGCCATTTTTCACTTCATCGGTATAGAAAATAAAATAAAACTGTCAAACATTATGGGTTTCCCGTGAACAAAATAGAAGAGAAAAAAAAATCTGAATCTTTATTTATTTAACATTTAATTACAAAATTTTTGATGTGACAAAGAATTTTGTGAGAAATCTTGAGTACATGTAGGATCTTCTTTGGTATAAAAAACACCGAAAGTGAAATCGAAAGTGAAACCTAACTGACAACAGAGTGTTGCTAATACTCGGAACGGAAAACTTAACAGTTAACCGAAAGAAAATAGAAAAATGGCTTTTAAAATATATATTTAAAAAACAAACAAGTTGATTTTTTCGTCACAGCATGATTTAAAAATTTTCTTTGAGCATGGATTTCATTTGGCGCATGCCCATTTAAGCAATCGAAAATTCTTTGGTTTCGGAGATATTTCACGTGCATTAATATGTTGATAATTTCTAATGAAAAGATTTTGCCCAAAAATTTGTCTTATTATATTTTTTTTAGTTTCTTTTTCTCCCCCCCCCCCTTTTTTTTGGGGGGGGGGTTACCTAAAAAATAAAACAAATAAGCAATCAGTGTCTACGATAGATGATAACTGTCAAAGTTGTCCGATATTTTTGACATAAAAAGATGTTTGTCCAAAAATATGCATTTTGTATGTGTAAAGATGAAAATAGAAATATATATACTTGTTCCTGAAATATTGCTGACTTGTAGTTAAATAGTAATAATCAATGATCGATCTTAATATAGGAGATATACATTGAATCTTCCTTGCCGAGAACACGCTCAAGTCAAAAATTTCATCTGAAAACACATGTATCTTTAATTTATTAATAATAAATAATATCAGTAATAAATAAATGCATTGATTTTACGATTGTTAACCCAAAAAGAATGTTTAAAATATTTTTTTTCATAAGAAATATACAAGATTAAAAAAATGTTGAAAATATATGACACGAAAGAAAATTATTGGTATTGGTTTAATTTTTTCGGCGTTAATAAATTCCCATGAAGAATAGCGGAGAAATTATACTTTTATATAGAAATACTTTTAAAAAAATTAATGTAAAAAAAATCCGACACTTATTTTAATTGATATGGAATACACCCCCATTCGCCTAACTATCGGAAAGGGGGGGGGGGGATCTGGATCCATGCATGGGAAAATTTTTAGAGAAAATGAGATGTAAAATAACACCATAGTTTCCTGATTAAGGGTAGTTTTTTGCTACTGGTTGTCTGTGTTCAGAATAGTACTTAAATGTTTACAATGTTTCAAAGCTTCGCAGTGTATCCAATGCAACAAAATGCCTGTGTTAAGATCAATTGTAATATACAGTGGTTTATAGTAATATTAGTATATTAAAGATATCCGACTGTTTTTGTTTCTTCTTATGTTGGAAATATGTCGTTCGCACGAGCGCAAGCTAAAAATCTCTTTCGTACAGTTATGTCATTTGCACGACTTTTTATCTCGTTTACCATGTTTGCTTAATATGCCATCTTGGATAAATAAAGACTGTTTTTAATATTATATTATTATTTTTTTCCAGCTTCATTATATTTTCAAAACATGGGAAGAGGAAAGGAAAAACACACGTGCTTACATTTCCTAGTTGTTCTCATTCAGGTAAGGCCGTGTATTGTACTCTAACTATAGTGGTTTTCTGTCTGAGGTAGTAATAAAAAATACAGAACAACAAATTATTAACACTTTTGTGCCTCTGAAATCAGTTTTCAAAAATGCAGACCTACATGTAACGTGACGCTTGATATTTAGAACTTTTAAGTAAGCATGAGAGAAAGAGAGAGAGAGAGAGAGAGAGAGAGAGAGAGAGAGAGAGAGGGATTTTATTTAAACACTGTTTAATTATTAATAATCATAAAAGCTAGGACTGGACTACGGCAGTACTTCTCTGTAATACAAGGTCAAAGTCATACATGTATAATTTTGAACAAGTAAACATTAATAACACAAGAGTGTGAAAGTGTATGTGTATAAAATATTTTTCTGAAGATAAATGTGTACTCACCATTTGAATGGACAAGACGCATGTTATGCCGAATTCTTTTTATTTTAGCTTTTCTAAAATTACCATAATTCTTTTCCCAATTTCAATGAATAAGAAGTCTTTATATAAATTTCCAATTTGTTGCCACCTTGTTGATATTTAATGCTTGAAATAATAGAAATTCGAAAATATTTTTCTTTGTTTTTACATCTATTATTAAATTTTAAGTAGCATAAATTTAAGATTAGCAACAAAACAATTTTGGAAAATTAAGCAAAACAAATTTGGTAAGCTGAAATATATATAGGATCTCCCTATGATTTGTAGTTGGATAGATTTTTATCCAACGAGTTGTGTGTGTGTGTTTTTTGTGGGATAAAAACACACAACGAGTTGGATAAAAATCATATCCAATTACAAATCATGGGAGATTCTTTTTATCCCATGTTTATTACTTCACAACTGATGTTTTACACTGATTTTATAAGGGACTCCGTTATATTTTACTTCATCACGCTAACGCAAAAACCATTGTGACGTCATAACTGCACTTAAGTGTGGGATATGAAAAATTTATTATATTTTTACCCGTGAAATACTGTAATTTATTCATTGAATAAAAATGATATCCTTTCACAGTGTGATAGGATATCAAAATGATATCCTGTCACAGTATGACGAATATCAGAAGTGCGGGAAAACTCTCGATTTCCATTCCCATAACGAAGATTGGTGTAATTAAAATCTTCTTTGGCCAAATATAAGATAGATAAAAATAAAGAAACCATCCTGACAGCAAATAAAACTGTCAAAATTACCAAAAATATGTTGCTTAATCCATGTTTACAGTATTTTCACCTAACATAGCTATGTCGTTTCATTCGCTCAACTATGACGTCATGAACCTATGACTGTATTACAAAAAGACAGAGGCAGAGGAAAAATCAAAGATTTTTGTTAAAAATGTAATAAACAGAAAATTCAATGTTTTGTAGTTGAATATGGAATTTATTTCACTCGTGAGACAGGATTTTTGATATTTTCACTCGTGCTTCGCACTTGTGAAAATATCAAAAATCCTGTCCCACTCGTGAAATAAATTCCATATTCAACTACAAAACATTGAATATCCTCTATTTATCCAATGAGTCATATCCACGGGATAAAGGGGTAAACATGGGATAAATGGAAATAACAAATAGTATTCAAGCTCGAAATTTCTTTAAATATATAATATGAATGTTGGAGCAAATCAAACAAGGACATTTAAAACATGAAAGGTGGAATCTGGTGCCGTTGAGGATTTAGCATCCCCTGTCCACCAGCCACACCCAATGTGTACTCCTTGTCATGATGAATAAAATAACGGAAACTCTGTCTATAATTTCAGATCTTTGATACCGTTTTAAGCTGTCCTGCATCGATGCCGACTATTTCGTACGTATCCAATTGTCCGACAAGCCAAGAAGAGTGGGAAATGGCAGCTGAACGGAAGAACTGTGAGAGCATTGCGGCAATTCAGAACTGTACTTCTCGGAATAAATTCAAATATCATTGTTTAATGGATCACTGGAAAAACAAAACATTAGAAGTTTGTGCATCTATTTTCTACTTACAAGGTATGTCTTTATCAACGTAAAATTTAATTTTACATGCTTAAGTATAGGCAATAAATATAAAATGGTCAACATAAAAAAGTGAAAACAAAAAAGTTGTTATTTTTAAGATACATGTAACAAAAATATTTATGCAATTTTTAGGATATTGTCCAGAATAAAACATACAAATGAAACAAGTAGCAGAAATTTACGACGAAGGATTCGAATATCTGAAGTTAAATGGCACACGCAAATGTCCACGAAGATACCCGTCCAACGAAGCCTATAAATGTAATGTCAGGTATAAAATGTTTCTAAAACTGCAGAAATATAAATACAGCATATATCTAATCATTTCATATATTTCCTTTTATTTAGATCAACAGTGTTATAGATACAAGAACATATTTATGGATACGAGAAAAATAAGGTGACTATCTTTCCATGTAAATTTATTTTCCATGTGATACATATATATTATTATAACAGTAACTTGATACGAAGGGTCGTATCACGTCGAGTTGACAGGCGCGGATCTTCAGATCAAACGAGACGAGACGGGCTTTGTATTAGTTATTATAGAGGGCGCTGTTGTTCTAATATTACATGTATGTTTACTATATTCTCAAGTCGAGAGAGAGGGAGAGAGAGGGGGGGGTGTGTTTTTATGCTATATTTTTTTTACAGTTCAAAAGAGAGCAGTTGGACAGCATATGTGTTTATTATCGTCAGTTCGTTTCAATTTGTTATCCTTGCCTTCTTGGTTGTGCTGATGAAGAAAGAAATTTGTGAAAAATTCCGCAAAGGTTAGCAAATATAGTATTGTAAACAAAAATTAGAAATTACTAGTAATTCAAACAATCAAAAGACTCAGTTAAATTACAATAAACTACTTAAGTTTTATTGTATAAAAATGCCACAAATTAGTATTTAAGAAATAGCCGCGTGTGTGTTACTTAGCAATTATAATTATTTGATTTTGGAGTTACAAAGTGAAACAATTCTACAAATATTTTTTCATCAAATATTCTGTCAATAATATTAATTCTAAACTAACACAATCTGTGTACGATATGACTTTTCGTACATGTGGGAGAAAAAAAAAACGAAAAAATTATGTACGAATTGACTTCTGTAGTTTGCATACGAATATACGAGTCGGTTGGTGTACGAGTTAGTTGTAGTTCGGCGTAACTCAATGAATATTCATGAGGCGAGAAATATTGATAACAGCAAATATCAGGAATTACGCTTTGTGTTTGAAATAACTTGAAAGTATTTGTTAACTATGTAAATTTTATTTTCAAACATGGAAACAAGTCTTCTTTCATTATTTTGACTCTGCAAAAATCTCCGCTAGGGTCCCCGTGTGTTTACATTCATCGCCCAGACCAGCAGCAATAGCCTGTGGCTATATATAGCCACCGTCTAAAAATTAGAACCATTAGTTTAATTATTCTATATCTCTATCTATATATCCAAAATGTGTATATAATAAATTATATAATAGACACAGTGTCCGTCAATAAATATTTGAAAAAAAGAAAAAAACGACAACACAAGTTGAAAAACGTTAGCGCTTTCATTTCATTTTTCTCCGAAGAATGAAAACTTCAGTCAGGATTTGACTCGATGATAAATTGTGGTTGCTGACAGGGTCATTGTATCGACCATATGTTCTTGGCGAATCTTCAATTGTTTTTAACTAATCATACTAAATAACATTCCAGGTTTTAGTGTTTTGTTTTTTTTGTTTTTATTTTTCACCATTTCTCATTTACAAAGAGGTGGACTAGAAATATTTTTTTCTTTTACAACAATGCACTGGGTTCATATTAGACTGATTTAGACTGACGATGTACCTCTTTCCCCCTTTCTTTTATAGATGACATTTTTTGTTCACTACAAAACATTTAAGTTATGTTTAAATTGTTGACAGTTAAAGAGACAAAGGGGAAAGACATAGAGCATTTTATAAAAGATTTATGAGCAATTCACATGCATGTTTAAAATCATTTGAGACTCTTTCATTGAAAATAACATATACGTAATTTTATCTCCAGGTTGTAAACAGACTAATAAGAATTTGGAACAGAATAAAAATGGTAAGTCCCCATGCCGGGAATGATCAACTAATTTTATGATTTTAAAAGCATCGATGTTTTGTGAAATCCGTTTACTGGGATATAAGCTCTCTACATGATTATTATGTCCGATTAGTCTTTTCCTGTGAAAGAACTAATTATGCCCCCGTTATAGAACTTTCGGGGGTATATAGTTTTTGTCGTGTCTGTCTAGATGTCTCTCTGTCTGTCTCTCTGTTTTTCTATCTGCAAAAACTTTAACCTTGCCCATAACGTTTGATCTAATGGAACTATGACTTTCATATTTCACATGTGTATTCCTTGTGACAAGACCTTACTTTGGGTACCACCAAATTTTATCTTTTGACTTGACCTTGGAGTTTAACCCACTTTTACACAAAAATTCCAGACCTTAGTTGTGGTCATATCTTTTCAACAGTAGATACCCGGAATTCTGTACTTCATATATCTATTTTTTGTGACTTTGACCTTTTGACCTTGAAGATTTCCGTACTTATCAGAAAACTTTATCTTTGGCCATAACTTTTGAACAGTAAGGACTAGTGCATTTATACTTTACATATGTAATCCTAGTGAGAAGACACTTCATTGGATACCAAGAACTTTGACTTTGACCTTGGAGTTTGGCCTACGTTTAAAAAAGCAAACCTTTACCATAACTTTAAAAGTGTTAGGGCTAGTGCATTCATTCTTAACATATTTGATCCTAATGACAAGACCTTTCTTTAGATATTACCAAATTTGACCCTTTGGCGTTGACCTTGGAGATTGACCTTCTTTTGAACATTGGTAACCTTGGGAATAACCTTTGAAGATTTAGGGCTAAGGCTTTCATACTTCACATATGTTTTTTTCATAAGAAAACAATAAACCTGACCTTTTGACCTTGACCAAGGAGATTTCCGTACTTAGGAAAAAAACTTTAACCTTTGCCATAACTCTTGAACGCTAAGGACTAGTGCTCTCATACTTTACATATGTAATCCTTGTGAGAAGACCCTTCATTGGATACCAAGAACTTTGACCCTTTGACCTTGGAGTTTGACTGAATTAAAAAAAACAAATCTTGATTACTGAATAGCAGGTTAAAATCGCGGTCGGAAAAGATTGCGATTTGTTCAATTTTCAGCAAATCGCGGTCGTTTGAATTCGCGGAAAGGAAAAAAAAAAACATACATTTTTTTAACAGTACTTGCAAGTATTTTTCTTTAAGTATATATTGTGTGAACTGTTATTTTCAGTCTCTATCTTACGAAAGTCTGTTCATGTATATCGCGCATATCAGACAGGAAAGGCAAGTCTATATATTGTGTCAATTTTGAGCCCGATTAAATTTGAAGTCAAAATAATGTTACGCATTCAGAATATTTTTTATTTCCGAGTCCAAATATTATAGTAGTCAAATTGTTGAACTTTTAATCATAAAATTGAAATTTATTAATTGTCTTTAACCTGTTTACTTCGGAAGTACATTGATTAAAGGTAATTACTGAGTGATACGCACGCATGAAATTATACAAGCTTGTTTAATTAAATAATTACATTGCACGTCTACTAGATGGCAACACTACCATAATCGTTAGCTATAGAAATTATTTTAACAATTAATAAGCTTTACAAAACACCACCAACTACCTGTTTGTATACACTCTCATAATTATAATGACAGTCTACATATAATCACAGAAGATAATAAAATTTCAGTTTATCCTTATAAATCTTTTCAAGAATTATTCACTGTATGTTGAATTCGCGGAATTTCTTTTTCCGCGAATATAGCGAATATTTACCCCGCGAGTTAATTTCCTGCTGTACAGTATAACTTTTGAGGGTTAGGGCTAGTGCTTTCACACTTTTCATATTAAAATCTTGTGTCAAGACCTTTCATTTGATATAAAGAATTTTGACATTTTGATCTTGATCTTGGAGTTAGACCTACTTTTTTTAAAATTGGTAACGTTAGACATAGTTTTTGAAGGGTTAGGTCTAGGGTTTCAATACTTCACGTATGTATTCTTTTTGGCAAGACCTTTCATTGGTTATCAATTACCTAGACCTTGGAGAGATTTCTGTACTTATAAAAAAATTAACCTTGGCCTACTTTCATATTTCACAATTGTATTTCCAGTGAGAATACCCTACTTTGGATACCACAAACACATCCTGTTTTGTTCTACTGTCCAAGGCAAAAATACCTGGGGGTATGGAATTTATATTATGTTCTCAGCACTAAAGTTAACCACTGATTGAAAATCAATTCTTAAAATCTTATCTGGTAAAAACCTTTTCAATTGCCATTATGTTTCTAATGTTTCAATGGATCTGTCCATTGCTGTATTTAATTAAGGTCTTCCGTCTTCACGAAAGACCTTATAGTGATTTTACTGTTTCTTATAATTATTATTTTTCCGTATACATCTAATTTTGTGCACGCGATTTCTCGAAGACTACTGGGTGGAATCAAGTACAATTTGCAGAAACAATATGTTGTTATATGAAAATATTTCATCCGACAATTTATTTTAGGATATTGCTTCCGGTGCCAAGTTATGGATAATTTCCTGAATTTAAAATGACATTTTGTCCGCAGATAATCTCTAGATATTAACATTCAAAAATCTGAAGCTGGTCCAAAATGGCAGCTGTCTCCGTTAACTCCGACATTTTGCAATAGGGGTTTACGGAGACAGCCGAGCGTCTGCTTTAACGGAAATAGCATAAGGATCAATGAAATGTAAATGAAAACTTGGATTGTCACGTCGTAGTTGCGTTGCAATTCTATGTTAAACTAAAATATTAATCCAAGGTCATCTCAAACGTCTACTATAATTCTTTGTGGCTGGTTCTTAAAGTAGAAAAAGAAAGGACTATGTGTACCAAAGAAATACGATATCTATAACCTTTTCTTTTGCACCACAATAATCATGGTTATAAGTTATAATTTTTCAAGAAACTATATATATATATACAGTATATATATATATATATATATATATATATGGAGGTTTTATGTATAAAGGAGACCACTCATCCACATATATATACATTAGGGGGACACGGATATTGTGGGGACACCAGATTGGTCCCCTTAATGTTTAAGCTTGAATACCTAAATTACAGAATGATCCAGTAAACATTAGTTGTAAAGTTTAAATAAAGTTTGACATGATCTTACAAAATTTAATTACATTTAAATTTTTTAAGTATCGAAAAGGTAGATAAATAGAATTCCATTTTCAGCATATATATTTTTAGGTAAATAAATTTATGCTTTAAGGACACCACTAAAAAGTCTCTTTATTTTTCTTATTTCCCATATATAAAAATAAATCTGCTAATTCATGCATTCATTTATGGTGTCTTTAAGCTTAGGAACACGATTTTACATATTTTTGAAAACTGGTTAAAATATTCATTTTTTTCTTCACCATGAAACGCATGACATTTCTGTTTCGAGTCGTGCTATATGGTCATCCGGGTATTTCCAGGGAAGGACGCTACAGAGTACAGAGTCATGTTCAAGGGCAGTTTGTGATTTTTTTTAAATGGTAAGTTTATTTGCTAGGTGTATTTTGCTGAGTATGAGAATTTATATAAATGTTGACAGTTAGATATTAAATCGCGAGATATTTATTATAGTTAGCCAACTAGGCCTAAAGTAACGGCGTGTATCACCAAACCATGCAGGCACGTAGCATCGTTTTTGAAAATTGGGGGCTAACCAGAGATTTTTTTCTCACTTGAAAAAGTTGACAAGCAAAAAATAAAAAAAACAAACAAAAATTAAAATTTCCCCGAACTCGAAAATCCTATTTCGTTGGAAGGGAGGGGGGGGGGGTTATGACCAACTTCTCGAAGCCAACTTACTCTCACTTCCATTTTTTTTCTGTACGATCCTTGATATCTCTATACTATGTTATAAAGTGGGGGGTGGGTGGGGGTCACCATCCTTTCAATGAACATTTACTATAGTCAAGGTAATGTTGGGGAACAAAGTGCCCCCCCCCCCCCTGCGGATGCTACGTCACTGCAAAGTTGGGATGTGGTTAGGGGAGGAACAGCTAAAGTCGGACAGCATCGAATGTCGGACACTCTTCTCTTTCAGAATAAAATCGTTTCTAAATTTAGTGTCATGTGTATTTTTCTTTCAGTTTCTCCGTCTACGAGATGGTTATTGGTTGTTTCATACAAACATAGTCGTGAAAACGTTTGAAATAATGTCTAAAATTTAGAGGATACATACGCATCTCATGGATCCGGATAAAATTCGCATGCGCACCGAGCGCGCACCTGTCGGCAGTGACCTTAGTTATCTCTGGCGAAATTTTCAGTTTGCCGTCGGTACTCCGTGATTGCCAATATATTTTGTAATTAAATCATACTTTTAAATGAATAATATTACTTATTCCCATAATAATAATTTTTTGGTGGATATTTATTTAGTAAACCATTAAAATTAATCTGTCCGACTTTACATTCTCGGTCATTTAAAGTCGGACAGGGGAGAATTTAAAGTCGGACAGCACATTTTATTGAATAAATCGTTTTTTAATTGTCATATTTTTAAATACTAGAACAATTTATTATAATGTTATTAAACTTACTGGCAATTTAAGAGTATTTTAGCTTTTGCAATCAAATTTTGCCGATTCGCTGCAACTTTTTGGAAGGAAGAATAAAAAAAAAAATAAAAAAATAAAAAAAAAACGTTTCATCGCACTTGCCTTATAGAAATTGTTTCATTTCAGAAAAAAAACAATGAAAAACACGTAAAGCAAAAACCACCTCACTGAATTTTAACAGCAACAGACTGATATAATATTGCAGATAAATGAAATACTGTAGACATAAACCGAGGAAAATAAAAGAAGAAAAGGAAAACAAAGAGAAGGAAAGAAAGTCTATCAAAAAAATCAACAAATTTAATTGTTCATGGCTTTATTTGAGTTTCATGTTTAAAACTCTTCACTCATTCAGGAAAAGAAAAGGTTTCCTCCTTGAAAATTAAATACGTTTCAGATTACTGATTCTAATGTAAAGATAGTAGGATAAATAGTTTTCTGTCTATAACCATTTAATAAATGTGTAAAATTGGATTTATTTTGCACAATTTAAACCCAAAAATTATTCACACGTTAACACATTGGTTTATAGATTATATATCGCATAATACATGTACTATATGCTAATTCAAATTTCTTGGTATATAAATGGAAAATTTATCTAAATAATCCACACGATTATACTAAGTATATTACGTAAAATTAATTTTAAATGTTCACGATTTTTTTTCCCGGGCACTTGGTATCATTTTTGTAAGCTGGGGAGGGGCTAAAAAATCTAACACAAAAATCAACTTACCTGAGTTAATAAAAAAAACGACAAGATAGTAAGAGTGGGTAATTTTCCAAACTCAAAGAAAATTCTATTTCAGAGGTTGATGTGAGGTACGCACGTTCCATTTGATTACATCGTTCAAAACCGAATTTTATTCATACATTACCAGATTACCCTGATTTGACGGTAATATAAAGGTAGAGGTGAGAAAAACAGCCTTTCAATGAACTTGAATTTTCAATTGCGTAAAGTAAATGTTTGGGGGGGGGGGGGGTATATTTCAGCCCCCCACCCCACCCCTTGATACTTTGTGCATGATCCACTACAATCAACAACCTAAAAAATAAAGTAAATTGGACTTTAAATGCTGAAACCAGTATGTGTCCGGCTTTAAATTCAACATGTCCGACTTTCGATGTCTATGTCCGACTTTATCAGCTTCTGTCTTACCGTGTTTGGTTTTGATTTATAGCATTATAAAGCTTTTAACCAATGAAAATTAAGAATAGAAAGAAAGTAGAAACATCATTTTATGCGACGTAAAACTTTCCGGCTATGTGTTACGAGTTTGGAGCGTGTACCAAAGGTGCATACGAGAAGGTCCGAAAAACTGTCCGACTTTCGCTGTTCCTCCCCTACTGATGTTCATCCAACATGTACATGGTCATGATGATGTATTGTTGGATAATTCACAATTTATTGCAAATTGGAAACCAAATTAAGCTTTTTTTTAAAATTATGTCGGTCAATAGACGTATATTGTACCTTTTTTTAAAGTATTAGGCACCTAGCTAGGTGACATTATACCTTCAATATTCGCTATGTTTAGAGAAAATTCAAGATAGATATATTGCTAATTCATTCTCCTAGGCCCTAACATGCGAGTATTCTTTATTACCGAAAAATACCACATTTTTCTTCGACAAAATATAAGTTTTTTTTTTCTGCTACACCAGTCCGGGCTAAAAATAAACCCCGTCCATGACCGTGGGTAAACATTGCCGCTTATATCATTTCCTGATTATTCACCAACTAATCGCTAAACGAACCAACAACTTTAAAATTAATGACAATTAAAGGTCGAAAAATGTCTTGAATCTAAAATAATTCAATCAGAAACGCAATTTGAATGTCTTATTTTAAACTTTTGCTGGCCTATTTTTTTCGATGTTGCTACGACCTCTTGCGTTAAAATAACATGTGCTTTGTCGGAACTGACAATGACCGAAACACTATTTTTCCAAGTGAACGCAGTATCATGAAAGATAATAGAGAGAAAAGTGTAAACCTCATCCGCTGCAGGGATTTGGAAAACACCTGTTTAACCAGTTTTTGCATGTATTTTGCTTGTGCACGTGAACCAGCCTTCAAAATTTCCTTGCAGTTGCAACTTGGTGGGCGGAGTTCTGTGGTTAACTGGTTAAAGCCGAGAGACTAGAGCCCAATGGTGTACTTAAACATCGACCACAGTAACTGGATGTCATTGGTCAGTGTCATTTGGATAAGAAAACTCTTTAAAAATCGTCTTCTCAAGAACAACAAAGCCGTGATTGGTCATATTTTAATGGAAGCATCCCCAGGACTGATATTTCTGCTTTTTCCTAGCCAGAATGCTCAGGTGAGCACATTTTCATTCATTTCAAGATAATTTCAGGTAAATATCAGTATCTCGAACATGGGATATCTAGAATACCCCGCTTATGTCGAAGTTGATAGCCGGTCCCTGCCGATTTCTCTATATTTATGATTTAAAAAACACCTGATATCTCGAATACCCCGCTCATGTAGAAGTAAGGGAAGAAATAGACAAATTTTATTTAAAAACAGTTATATCAGGGATTTTCCACCCCATTTTGGGAATGGGGCCCAGGCCCTTACTATTGGGAATTTTACGACATTTTACAACTTTTGGGGAAATTTTATAGCAAGATGTATTTCAATAAATTAACACTTATGATAGGTAACACTGATTTTTTACATCATTATTCAGAACTTTACTTCAGAAAATAGATCTATTATTTTAAAGTTTTAGCCAAGTCTCCAAAAATTATGTTCATTTCATTAAAAGCTCAAACCTAAGCAGATTTGTTTTACATAAATTTTTCAAAACTTAAACACAGGCTTCTCATTTTTTGGGAAAAATGGAGTGATTTTGCAATTGGGAATGGGGCCCATATTCGGCCCTGCACGGGGTAGTGGAAAATCCCTGTATATTTTTCTATGGAACCTTAGATTAATGTATGCAACAAAGTTTCAAACTAATTACATACAGATTGTTAGATGAACTGATTTCATAGGGTCATTAAAACGCTTTTTCATATGACGCTTGATTGAAGGATGTTAAAGAAAATTATCAATGAGAATCGATGTCTGCAAACAAATAAGTCTTACTAACAAAACAGAAAATTATGATGAGTTGCTTTTGGACAGAAAATCCCGACTTATTTAGAGAAATACTAGTAACCAAAATAACTACTGTTAAAACCAATTTTTATTCGCGACGACTTTACTTCGCGATTTACTGGGAGCAAAGTTGTTTGCGATGATTAATTTTCGCGATCAAGCCTTTTTTGGAACTATTTCTAATAGAAAAAAAACTTTAAGGACCTGTTCGCGGCGAGAAATATTCGCGATGACAAGGCTCTAGCGAACCTCGCGAAATTTTTTTGCACGCGAATAAAATTTTGTTTACAGTAAGCATGCAACCAATTTTGGCATAAAGATTTAGCAGTCTTCAGGAAAACTTTTCAAACTAACTGGCCAGTCGGATTAGTGAACTTTCAAAATGTACTGGCCCACCAAAATTTTAACTGGCCCCTTAATGAAAAAATAAAATAAATACATTTTTATAACTGTAAATTAATACGTTTACGCACTTCAACTTTTGAAATGCCGCCATTTTTCGTCCTTTGTTGTGTTTTGGTCAGTTGTTCGCTGGAAATTCGCACATATTACGCATGTCTAGTTAATAGTTACTAGCTAGTACCTGTTGTTACGTAAATCATCCAGGTTATAATAATACGATTCAACAACACGTGTTTGTTCTCATTTTATATATTAATGAAATTTAAAGAAGTAAGTCAGTTAAACATACAGGTAACTCTTGATGGCTCGAACTTCGATCTCTCGAAGTTCTTGATCGCTCGAAGTGAGTCTCTTGTCCCGAATTTTTCCCTATATAACTAAGCAAATTTACTCTTGATTTCTCGAACTCTTGATTTCTCGAAACCCTTGATCTCTCGAAGTAAAATTGCAGTCCCGCCATGCATATTCTATTGAAATTCACCCTTGATACCTCGAAGTGGCTATGTGTATACAAAGTTACATAATTAGCAACTTTACCTGGACATTTAATGACCCCAGGCAGAAGAGGAGGGTCTCGTGAAATGGGATGTTTATTCAGGTGACACTTATTCTGCAAGGTGATAATTGATTTATAATTAATCTTATGGTGCCTATATGCTATCAAAATAATTATCATCGTCTGTCAGACATTACGATAATTCAGAAACGTAGTGTCGCTGAGAAACTGTAATAATCTGTATGAAAATTCAGATACTGCCTCGCTGTCAATATGAAAACTTTTTTTGGACAAATACATACAGAATTTCGTTCAATGCACATGTTTGGAAAAGTCACAATGCTCTGTACCATGCGACGCTGGTCTATGCCGTTTTCATATAACGAATGAGTAGAATGATATCCGTTTGATAAAAAAAAATTTTAAAAACACGAACTGACGATGTACATTTTTTGCTTTATTTGTTTTAATAAATATTCACTTTAAATACAAAAAAATATCGTTGTTTTGTAAAAACCACATGTAAAAGGTAAGGACTGCATGAAAATCATTACATCCGGTATGACTAATTTTAAAACCTGTCAAACAAACCTGGAAAAATTTGGACTCTTGAAAACTCGAACTCTTGATCTCTCGAAGTTTTTCCTCAGTCCTGCGGACTTCGAGGTTTCGAGAGTTACCTGTATATTGACTGCGTATGATGTTTAAAATCAACAAGCTCATCTGACTTCTTGAATTTTGATTTTCACTGACCCGACATCAAAATTTACTGGACTCGGTCTTCAAAGTTTTTGTGAAGACTGTGTTTCAGGAAAAAGTCAAATGGATTGCTGCATAAATAATTACAACAGTCAGCATAATAATACATTGGATAGTGTTGCATTATGCATGTGCTATGCCTAAATAGTAGGCAGGGTTTGACACATAGTGCACTCGCCAGACCATGACTGTGTCAAACCCTGCCTACTATAAAGGCACAGTTCATGCATAATGCAACACCATTATGCGAGGGTTGTCCCAAAAAGTCGTGGACAATGTTTATAATTTTTGTAGTGTATTTGTGAAATGCAAATTGTGTTCCGAGTGTTGGATAGCCATGAGCCAAACTTCGACTTGAAAATGTATTTTAAATCAGATCTGGAAATGTTTTAATTTTAATTATTTTTTACGGAAATTTTCACTGCGGCAGAATAGTGCAAACTGTTTTTGGGTGATCGATTTCATATTAATTAACCTATTTCAAGCTTAAAATTATGTCATTTAATTCAAGTTTTGTTAAAAATCAAACAGATTCGATGCAGACACTCTGTTCACTTCCAAGTTCATTTTGTTATTTGCATGTACATTAAATCATATTAATGTATTTGTTTTATTTCCCTTTTGTGTTTACCTGTAACTGTCCATTCTGTTTGTTTTTAACTGTCCATTCTTTTTGAATAAAAAAGTCCAAAGAATGGACAGTTTTCCAAAAAGAACGGAACCTACAGGTGACTTAATGGATTGTTAGGGTAGTTACATGTAGCTCAACATTACGCTAGAGAATGGTCCAACACAAACAAAAGGTTTACGTCACAATCATGTTTTAAAAATAATGCCTATAAAGAACAGCTCACCATTGTATAGGGGTGGATATCGCCAGAAAAATTATATTGCGATATATTACAATATTTGATGGCATATTGCGATGAATATTGCAATATATTGCGTTGCTTTCTATTTCATGTAAAGTTTGTAGTGAACTGAAAATAGTGCATTTCTAAACTTAAAATACCATATCTGATCATTTCACGTCAGATAATGTTTGCTGTTCACTGTTTATTTAGTTCCCTGTCTAAATGTCTTATTTATTAGTGTCAGAGATCGACATATTTTTCGAGTAAAATTAAGACAGTCTAAGACAGTCAACAGGTTCTCCCTTTCTTAAATATAACTTCGTAAAAATTGAGGAACTGTTGTATTTTATTTCTTTTATTTTTGTAAACGCGGTATGCGTCCTCAGACGTAGGAATCAGAATATTTAAACATCACAAACATAAACTGGCTAAACATTGTTTATAAAAATTTTTTCATCCGCCATTTTGAAAAAGAAAAGTACGAAACCAGAGTAAGTTTTCCGGAAAAAAAATTAACTGTTGTTGAATTGAATCTACAACATAATCCTTGTAATACATATAATTATTAATCCTTTTAATTCCATTCTTACCTTTTACACACTGTTGCAATGTCTTTTACTAACAAATACAAACTTTACAACTGCAAATACACCATATTTAGCGTTTGTGTAATACTTCCGGTTTACATATCGTCAATATCGTTATTCACAAAATATATTGCGATATATTATCGTTGGGTTTAATATTGCAATATACCGATATATCGATAATATTGCACACCCCTACCATTGTACAAGTATAGATAACAACACGAGCGAGGATCTTTATTTATTTATGCAAAAGGTGTTTTATTTTCAAAAGGCTTGATCATGAAAGTTAAATATCGCAAACAAGTTTACGCCCGATAAATTGCTAAAAAAAAATATCCCTGCAAATAAAAGTTGGTTTACAGTAAATTGTGTTTTGTCGAGTCCACAACCCTGTCGAGTCTACAACAGCTTTATTAATTAATTCATAGATTTTCAAAGATATGTAACATGAGTCATGACTACAACTGATCATCACTATAGTTATCTAAATATTCAATTCAAGCATTTAAGGTTACAATTAAAGCTTACTGAAATATAACTTAAGACTTATTTCCAGTCTGATTTTCAATACATTTATTGTAAGTCAATATGTAATATATGGTGTTTAAACTGAATAAGTGGAAACTGAAGAAGATATCAAGATGTTAATTAAAGTCAAGTTCTAACTTCTACACTGTAAGTAAAGCAGTTGTAATGCAGACACTACAGTAATAACTATGTACATGTGTATACCAAAGTCATTTTAAATTATTATCATGATTATTTTCACTTTTTTTCAAGAAATATCGCTGAAATGTGAAACACTTCTCTGACTTAAATTTAGACCCTTTTATAATAAAGTTTGTTAACTGGAATTAGATAACAAATGGTGATTTTTTTTTTTACAAGATAACACTTCAAACTTAATGGTTAATACAGTATATGGGTTTCATTTTCCAGGAATATTACAGCAAAACTCGGTTATAACGAAGTCGCTGGGACCTTTAAAATTACTTCGCTATATCCGTAATTCGTTATAACCATATAAGAAATTCATTAAATTTATAAAGCTGGGGATCCAGAATGACTTCGTTATATCCGTAAATTCGCAATATCCATGTTCGTACTAAACGAGTTTTACTGTATTTGTTTAGACTTGAAAAAAATTCCTTATAATATACCATACATAGATGATAATTTAAGGTATAAGATTGAGATTATCTTGATTAAGATGTTCAGTTTACTACATTCAAACCAAGTATGGTATCATTTATCTATATTTTGATTTTGCAGTGTCCAAAACAATTTCCTGAAAAATATAAAGATAAGCTCCTTAGTATTTTTTTTATTTTGTGAAATTTATATTATATAAATAAGGCTATTCTGGCTATTTCAAGCCAACTGGC